>NC_073306.1:58314115-58614115 GCF_027595985.1 Sorex araneus | reverse complement strand
TGGGTGCTGTGGTTTGCAATAGATGTATTAAGTGGCCATCATGTTCAGTCTAGAGTCTACTTTCAGCCTGCATCTCCCATCCCAAGCAGGCCCTCCTTGCACCCTTTACTAGGTGGTTCCTTCTCTATCTGAGCTTCCTTTTCCCCCAGCATGTGAGGCTGCCTTCTAAGTTATGGAGTAATCCTCCTGGTACTTACTATTCTTGGGTGTTAGTCTCCCATTCTGTTACTTTATATTCCCAAATGAGTGCAGTCATTCTATGTCTGTCCCTCTCTTTCTGACTCATCTCACTTAACATGATACTTTCCATGTTGATCCACCTATGTGCAAATTTCATGACTTCATCTTTTCTAACAGCTGAATAGTATTCCATTGTGTAGATATACCAGAGTTTTTTTAACCAGTCATCTTTTTTAGGGCACTTGGTTTTTTTCCAGATTCTGGCTATATTTTCATTGGGAAGAACATTCTATTCAGTCCCATGAAGTAGACAGATGTGGGTAGGCCAAGAGTTCAGACACAGTAGAAGTGCTGGGACTAGAACCTGGCACTCCAGCTTCTTAGCAAACATGTACCCAGTAACTGGACTGAATAGCAGGGGAAGGAATCTGTTTATGTTTCTAAATGTGTCTAAACCACATCACTGACTGCAACAGGTGCTGTAATTACTTGTGTACAGAGTGGTAAGTATGTGATGTGGAAGTCTTATTTTGTCCATTAACTCTCAATCAATGTCATCACTTAACTATACTCCCCAGGCCTGGCTCCCTCTGTATTGTCCATTATTTTGAAAACTATGTAACAGAATTTCTGTTATAAGAACATGGTCCTGTCAGATGTGACTATAGCACAAGAACTAGCACCAGAAAGTAGTTAGAAATAAAACTTTTCTTCTTGACATTTCTACTTATCTTGTGTGTGTATGTGTGTAGCAAGTATGATAAAAATAAAATCAGCAAAAGTGATTCTTTTTTTATTTATTTGACAAATGCATGCTAGACATTTAAAAGAAAGCTCTCAGGGAAGTACCTTATCTAAGTATTTTGAGTGTGGTGGGACACAAGAAAAAAACAATAGATTAAAAATGTGCAAAGTACTGATTAAGACGGTGAGGAATGGCAGAAAAAGGATTTAAAAGTTTCAGAGAAGTGAGACTTGGAAGAGAGATTTTTTTTATGTTAAAAATAAAAATAACTTTATTCTTAATCTGTTGTTCATGGTCTCATCATACAAACCATCTGAAAGATTGCCACAAAATTTAGCGTGGGTAGTGGGAATTTTATTTGCTCCTCCACTTTTAAAACATTGCAATAGTTTATACTTCAGATAACTGTAAGAATTTCTTAATCAAAAAAAAAGATTTTCAGGTGAAGTGCATACTTGTGTTCAGAAGATTTTACCGTGAATTGCACTAAAGCTTGAAAGAATACAAAGTCTATTTTTTATTCAATTTATTCAGACAAGACAAGGATGAAGGACAAGAATGAAGATAAACTTTATGAGGTTCCAGTATAAGAATATGTGATTTTAGGTCTATCTTGCTTATGGAAAGTTTCCAAATAAGATATCAACAAATTGAATCCAGAAGAGTATTAAAATAAATATAGTGTAACTAGCAAGCATTACTCAGAAATTCAAGGATGGTATGACATTTTAAAGTTTACTGAGATAATTTAACACATTAATTAAAAAAAACTGCTACTATGACTAATTTAGTAGATGTTGAATAAGTAATCAATATTTAAACACACATAACTGAATTAAAAAATAGAAAAACTTTTACCAAACTTAAAGTACATTAAAATATCCTTAACTTCAAACTAACTGCAAAAAGTGAAATCAAACATCAAACTTAGTGAATTGTAAAAGCATTCTCAGTTGAGACCCAGAATGTGACAAAAATACCTTCTCCCATGTCAACTGTTCAATATTATTATTGAATTCTTTGTCAGCACAGTACAATAATGGAGAAAATAAGGTACAAGAAAACAAAAAGAAAAACACAAAATTTCAGTTTTTACTGAAATTATGGCTTATCATATCGAAAATTATAGACCTACATAAAAATTTATAACTGAAATGCAAATTTCAATAGGTTACTGGAGGAATTTTCATTTAAAAAATTAATAGCTATTCCATAAAACAAAAATAATTTATATTGTAAAATAAATAACCTGTTTTTAATAGCAGCAAATTTATGATAGACTAGTAATAACTAATCTTGCTGAATTCTCACAAATTTTCTAAGTATTTAATCTCTTACCTTGTTTAATTCTCATAGTGTCTTTAATCTAATGAATAAATCTTATGAAAGTCTTAGAAGAACATTATTGAGAGTGAGGATTACACATTATCTGGCCCCTTTCCATGCCAGTTTGATCCCTGGTTCTGCAAACTCTCCCAAGCTCTTCAGAGTGATTCCTAAACACAGAGTCAGAGTCAGCCTGAGTTCAGATGTATATGGCCCGAAAAAACAAATAAAAAACTTTATAGAAAAAAATTTGTTTTAAATATTGCAATTGTCTTGTATATGAAATATAGGCCATAATGTTTGATGAGAAAACATAACACATAAATATCAAAACACCTTTTCTCCCCAAATTAATTCATAAACTCAATACAGTTTCAATAATAAGCCTGACATTAAAAAAAATGAAACTGGACATAAGCATTATAATATTTTCATGAGAGAGCAAACCCTTGAAGATAAACAAGAAACCACAGAAATGACTCAAAGGGCTGGAGTAAATGCTATGCGTGCAAGAGCACTAGATTCAAGCTCCATGATTCACTGAACACTACTGGAAGTGATCCCCAGGCACTGAGTCAGAAGTATCCCCTTGAGCCCCTTAGATGTGACCCCCCAAGAAAACCCCAAAACAATAATAATAACATTAAAGTTGGATCCAAATAAAATTTGAAAATAGCAATAAAGACATTGCCAGTTACCATTCACTATCATTAGGAAATCTTTACAATTTTAATACAGAAATAAATTACTGGGTTGATAGAGGAGAATAAGAATCTCAGAGATAGATACAAACATATCTAGGACTTAATTCATGATTGTGTTGGCTCTGGAAACTAGGAAGGCAAACATGAGCCTTTAGCCACCATTCCAAGCAATGCTGAGACAGTTAACTTTCCATTTGAGGGTAAATGAAGCTATATTTCTACTTCAGACACAAAAATTTTAAAAAGCTTAGATACCTAGATCAGAGACCTAGATAAGTAAAGAACACTTTAAATGCATAAGAAGAAAATCAAATCAATATTTTTAAGTCTTCAGTTCAGGGAAGGAGTTCTTAATAAAGATGGCTTTTCCCTTCCCCCAAATTAATACATTTTGTTCATTTCAATTACAAGCCTTTTGTGAATACATTTAAAAGGTGAACTACAGATTTAAAGTAGACACAATGTATAACTGAACTAGTATCTGGATTATATAAAGAATTTTAAGCATATTATTAAGACAGACAACCCATAGCAAAAGAAACAGAACAGAAAAGGAATGTGACTTGGTTAGGCCAGTAGACAGGGGGGCAAGTCTCAATCTTTAAAGAGTATGGGAACTTCAGCTAGAGACAAAATAATATTTTATAGACTCCTAGTGATGAAAGCTTGAAGTTCAATTTTATCAAGCATGGGTGAGGAGGTAGGGAAATGGAATCATGCATACACCCTTGCTAGGAGGGCATGCTGAAGGACTTTCTTGGTGAGCTTTAACTAGGTGGCAGCATCTAGTTATAATCTAGTTAATTGGAAGCATGCACTCACTGAAAGTCAGCAACTCTAGATGCCTTAGAGTCATTCTCCTCTCAATGCCTAAGCAGACATCTATGAAGATGTTCATTGCAATGTTGTGTACTCCTGGTAGTGGGAGGGAGGGGGCCAGGGAAACTTGGGAGCAATTAGGTGTCTATAAATAGGGAATAAACTCTGGGCTCTATTTGTAAGATGGTTGTTTAATGCAGTTGAAGAAACAAAACTAAAACTCAAAACTCCCCAAGGCATAATAGTGACCCATAACAACAAATACTGGATGATGGAATGAAGCACACATAGAGCACAAATAAAAACATATTGTTAGTTATATATTTGTGTGGAGTGACAGCACAGCGGTAGGGCATTTGCCTTGCACGCGGCCAGCCCATGTTCAATTCCTGGAGAGCCCGGCAAGCTACTGAGAGTATCACGCCCGCATGGCAGAGCCTGGCAAGCTGCCCGTGGTGTATTCGATATGCCAAAAACAGTAACAATAAGTCTCACAATGAAAAGTTATTGGTGCCCGCTCGAGCAAATCGATGAGCAACGGGATGACTGTGTGACTGTGACTGTGATATTTGTGTGTAAAGGATAAGGAAAGATGAAGGATACTCTATCAATCCCTATAAAAGAAATCAGGTTTCACCGTGTTCTCTCAGCCTTGACAATTGTCACATTATTGTAAGGATGAGTGCAGAAGAAAGACTAAGCATCCCTGCTAGGGGAGCTCCTAGAATCATGTGCTTTCATGCATTCTTTGTGTTTTTGCATTGCATGAAAGTAGCTAAGAAACATTTTCATCTTTGTATGTCATGGCGGGGAATGGCAGTGTGTGTGAATAGACTCACCTCATTCAGAGAACTCTTGAATCTCATATACAAAATGCTTTCAAACTCCGGACTTTGCATACTGCTGCTCAGAACAGATCTGGGCTGTGTGTTGTCATAACAACAAACACAATAATTTGAAATGCAGATTCTTCTTCTTTTATTCTGATGGAAACCAGCGAGGAATGCAGAATACTTTGTACTGGATGTGAGAATGTTAGAGCCCAAATGTGGTATTAGGAATTGGTTTTATGCCCAGCAGAGAAGAAAGTATATAATTTATGGAGCATCTAAACTAATGAACAGGTTTTCAGGGAAGACTGTCCATTCAGAGAGTCACATTTTGAAACCTAAAATCATCTTCACATCTTAGCTAGCCAATAAAAGTAGTATCGTGTTGGAGAGGCAATGGGGTACAATGGATAAGCACTCTAAACATAGCATCCAGTAAACCTGCTTCCCTATTTTCCAGCAATGAACCATTTGGGCAAGTTACTTACTGTGAGTCAGGATTACCCAGAGAAATAGAACCAATTACATGCATATTTACATAGAAAGAGAGTTATTACAATAAATTGATTCATGTTGGGACAGGCAAAATTGGTAGTAACGAATCCTAATATCAGCAGAGTTGAGTTGGCAAGGTAGAGATGCAGAAAGATCCACAGTTTCAGTTCAAAGGCAGTTAAGCCATGGATATTCTTTCTTGTTCTGGATGATAGGGTAAATAGAATGGGTATGTCAATATTTGTTATGTTCCTTGGGTGGTTTTGGGGTAGGGGGTTGTTTTGTTTTAGGGCCATATGAGCAAGGCTTACTCCTGGCTCTGTGCTTAGGGAGAACTCTTGGTGGCAGTGCCCATGAGACCATATGGTGTGCAGGATTTTGAACCTCCATTGGCTCCTTGCAAGGCAAGTGCCTTATCAGCTGTTCTACTTGTTGGGGCCATGTATTTCTGTTGTATTTATGACTTCAATTGATTATATAATACCCACAAAAAATAAGGAAAACAATCTCTTTTACTTTATTCAGTCCACTGATTTAAATATTATTATCACTGTAGCACTGTCATCCCATTGTTCATCCATTTATTCGAGCGGGTGCTAGTAATGTCTCTATTCGTCCCAGCTCTGAGATTTTATTTTATTTTTTTGCTTTTCGGGTCATACCCAGCGATGCACAGGGGTTACTCCTGGTTGTACACTCAGGAATCACTCCTGGTGGTGCTCAGGGGACCATATGGGATGCTGGGAATCAAATCAAACCTGGGTTGGCTGCATGCAAGGCAAATGCCCTACCCACTGTGCTATTGCTCCAGTCCCCCAGCCCTGAGATTTTAGCAGCCTCTCCTTATTCATCTTTCCCAATGATTGGAGTCTCTTTTCAGGGTCAGGGGAATGAGACTGCTATTGTTACTGTATTTGGCATATTGAACACGCCACAGGGAGCTTGCTAGGCTCTCTGAAAGAATGTATATATACATATATAAATGCATATATATTATACATACATATATACATATGTATATGCATATGTATGTATATATACATATATAGATACATATATATGTATATTTCTCTTTATGATGATGTGTCCAGGATTATGTTCACTCATGTGTGAGGCTCAGCCCGAGAGTGTGGAGGCGATCTGGAATGTGGTGGCTGTTGGGTAGTGGAGGTCAGCTGCCAGGGCTGGGTCCCTTGGGGCAGGGAGGGTTTCACCTGACCTCCTCTGGGGCATCCCTGGCGCAGAGTTCGGTGGTTTTGGTTATGGGGGCCTCATTTTATGCTTCCTTCCGGGAGAAGCAGCCTTGAGGGTTATTATAACCCTCAAAAATTTTCAGAATAATGTTTGAAAAAGCATCAAGGCACTCCAAAGACCAGTCAAGTTGACATAAAACTAACCATCATATCCTTTCTGATTCATGGCTTCCCTTTGGTTTCCTTAATATTGTATATATTAATATACATATGTATTGATTATAGGGTTGAGGTGAGGATTAAATATCTTGCCACTTACAAAGAGAAAAAGAACTGGTACTTGGTAAATATTTACCAAATGGTTCTCTGTATTGAACTCAGAGTAGAATCCAGTTTAAATTTTGTGTTTCTGTACTCTTACCTTGTGATAAAGTTGTATGAATTATGTGTGATTATTCAAACAATGGATTGCTTAGATTTGAATGCTTTTGTGCATTATGAATCATGGGAGCTCTAGGGGCCTGAGAGATAGTACAGGTCATTATGCACTTGCTTTGCACACCTATGAAATGAGTTCAATCCCTAGCACCACATCTAGTTCCCTAAGCACTGCATGAGCACTGCTATTCTTGATCACAGAATCAAGAGTAAAACTGAGTACAGGCCAGGTATGCCTCACTCCAAATGTAGATTTAGAGACAATCTTTGTTAACTCTCTTGTATTATGTTAGCAATATTTAACTCCATTGATGCATTTAGCTATAGAAAATCAGTTATCTAGAGCATGTCTATCCCATATTGATGTCCATTTTGGTTTTCCCAATTTTCCCATGTTGCACCATATTCCTATGAACCATCTTGCCTCTAGAAGCTAGGACTCACCTATAAGATTTTTCTCTAGGAAGTGCTCATAGAAGAGGGGGCTCTTAGGTCATTTGGGTATAAAATTGTTCAACTTTTTAAGATGAAATTACATTGTTCCCCAAAGCAGCCAGCTTGCCTTTGTTGAGTAAGAAACAGTGATCAGATAATGATATTCTTCTGCTAGTCTTCAAAATAGGTGCCCAGACACACCAACTAATAATGGGCAAAAACTTTTGTCATATTAAGAGGGATAAACAGAAGAGATAAAAACGTTAGATGTGATCATAACCCTAAAGGAGGATGACTCAATACAATGCAATATTAAGGTTGCAGGAAAAGGCTTAAACACGGTTTAGAATCAATCAAAAAGTGCTAGAGTCAATCCTTTGTCACTGCCTGAGACCTTGAGCCAGTTACTTGACCTCTCGGTGTCTTTATTTTTTTGCTATTTGGGTCACACATGGCGATGCTCAGAGATTACTCCTGGCTCTGCACTCAGGAATTACCCCTGGCAGTGCTCAGAGGACCATATGGGGTGCTGGGAATCGAACCTGAGTCGGCCGCATGCAAGGCAAACGCCCTACCCACTGTGCTATCTTGCCAGCCCCTCCCAGTGTCTTTTTGATCTCATTATTAAATGAAAATGACTACTCCTAACTAGTGAAAGGGTTGTATAAACTGAGATCATGGACATAGTAAATATCAAATTCTAGTCCCTGGGATCCTTGAATGATACCTGATAGGAAAAATGATCTGTGTAGGTATGATTCTATCTATAATTGATGCTTCCCCATGAAATACCAAACACAATATGAAAACCAGATAAGTACACACTAAAATAATTACTAAGGCTTAAAGTAATTTCTAAATTACAGGCACTTTTCTTTCTTCTATTTTAGAGCTTCTGGAAAGTGATCTTATTTGCTTTCAAATTGAAAAAAATAATTTGTTTCTTAAAGATCCTATTATTTGCTACTCTACACGGGTTCTATGTGCTACTTTTATTTGCTCACACTGTTCTCAGCTCAATTTATCACCTCAGTGAGTAGTTGAAGGAAGGGTTGTCTGAATGCAGTTAAGTTCAGGCAGGTACCTCTGCCCCCAGGGCCTATCTCTAGAGCCAGTGGACAGTGATGCCAATGCAAACTTACTAAGGTGAGAAATTTAATGATTTATTTTTAATTACAAGTTGCATCTACAAAATTCTTCCCCCTTTTCTGGGTCCTGAAAATTCTAAGTATTGAAATTTGTATATGGGAATCAGTTAAGAATTTAGGTCTATGCAGGAAGAGTATCATGCTATGCGAAATGAGTCAGAAAGAGAGGGACAGATAGAGAAGGACTGCACTCATTTGTGGAGTATAAAATAACATAACACAAGACCGACACCCAAGAATAGTAGATAGAAGGTTCAGGAAGATTGTTCCATAGTTGGAAGCCTGCCTCACAAGCGGGCGGGGAGAGGACAGCTGGAATAGAGAAGGGATCACTAAGAAATTGATGGTTGGAGGAATTGGTCGGGATAGTAGATGTGTGCCGAAAGTAGATAACAGATCAAACATGATAACCTCTTGGCGTCTGCATTGCAAACCATGATGCCCAAAAGTAGAGAGAGAGTATGGGAAATATTGTCTGCCATGGAGCCAGTGGGAGGGTGGGAAACGTGGGGGTATACTGGAGATATTGGTGGTAAGGAATGTGCACTGGTGGAGGGATGGGTGTTTGATCATTGTGTGATTGTAACTCAGACATGAAAGGTTGTTACTATATCTTACAATGAATCAATAAAATTTAAAAAAGAAAAGAATTTAGGTCTATGGGTCAAAGTTATAAGACAGGGATTAAGGTATTTGTCTTTCACACAGCTGACCCTGATTTGATCTCCAGCATAGAATATGGTCCTCTGAATCCCATCAGAAGTTAACATTGAGCACAGATTCAAGAGTAAGCCCCGAGCAGGAGTGACCCAAAATAACAAAAAAGAAAAAAAAGTAATTTAGATCCCTAAGGCCTGATACAGAAACATAGACATGTATCTTCTCTAGATCTTCAGAATGCTGTGCCCTATTTCTGAGCATGCATAGATTCTCTGGAGAGAGAGAGTATTTTCTGGATATGCACTCACTCTCTGAAGAGTCTGAAGCTTTGGTGCTTTCCTTTATCCACCCAGTATATATTTATTGGAAATATACTCACTCTGTATCAGGATATGAGTACAGAATGAGACGAGCTCGATGAGCTTCCTGCGTCATCTATAACAGGAGACATGACAATCAATAACAAGCACACAAAACAGAAAACAAGGCAATTATAGCTCAAGACCAATTCCGTAAAGGAAGCAAAGACGATGGGTAGAGGAAAACACAGCTGCTCTATGATGATGAGGTCAGGAAGGGTTTCCTAGAGAAGACTTTTAAGTGGAGAGGAGAAAGATGAGGAAGAGTTAACTAAGAAAAACATTCTAGGCAGAGAGAATTTTTAACTGCAGAGCTTTAAATCAAGGATGATCACGATGTGCTCTAGGAACTATTGGAAAGACAAGTGTTGGGAGGGTGTTGTGATGGAAGAGGAAACTCTCCCACACAAACACTTAGAAGTACTTGAGAAAAACATAGCAAACATCATTTTAAAATGCATAGATGAGCTTCTGAGAAAAGAAGACTATTTCTAGGGACCAGGAACAAAAAGTCAGCAAATAATCTATGTAGCACAGGATTGAAGGTTTTAAGGGTTAGAGATTGAGGGTTTGTCCTCATGGTGAGTGCTTAGTGAGAATAAGTTGGGGTCCAGAGGGTGAATGTTTTCAGTCTGTTGCATAACATTGGTTTGTCCTTGCTCATCCTTCAGGGAGCTTGGGTTTGTTGAGTTACTCCCACAATAGTGTTCCTGAGGCACACCCAATTCCATCACTGTATCACTGTCATCCTGTTGATCATTGATTTGCTCAAGCAGGCCCAGTAATGTCTCCATTCTTCCTAGCCCTGAGATTTTAGCAGCCTCTTTTTACTCATCCTTTTCCAGCGGTGCCATATTAGAGGCTCTTCAGGGTCAGGAGAATGAGACCTATCATTGTTACTGTATTTGGCATATGAATACACCATAGGGAACTTGCCAGGCTCTCCAGTGCGGGCAAGAAGTACATGGTAGCTTTCCAGGTTCTCCAAGAGGGAGAACTAAACTATTAGATGTCATGTTCATGCTTCCAGGAGCTTTGTTTTAGTCTCTGGATGTTGGCCGTTGATGGGATTACATGGCTCCGGGGGGCAGTTTCTGGGTGTGACTTCCTAGCTACTGGAAAATGGGGAATCTGGGTGGAAGAGGCCCGGTACCAAGCAGAGCAGCCTTAGAGATCTCGGCCCTGGGTCCTGCACACCTGGTTCTTCTGCCTGGTTCTTTCATGCATGAGGCTCATCCAAATGTGTGGAGAGTGGCCTTGATAATAATAACAACTTAATAATAAAAAGATAAATTACCAATTGAAAATAGGCTAAATCAGAATGGATGCAGCCTATTTTGGATCCCCATAGGGCACTGATAACCCTACATTTCTTTTATCTTTCCTTTAGATCATTTGTATGTTTTGCAATGTCCTTTTTGTATAGACATAGCATAGCTAATGCTATGCTTTTGTGACATGGGAATTAATTGACTCCAAATAATATTGACTCCATCATATTTACCTGATTTAAGCCTCAGTTGTCCTTCTTAACATCCCCAAAAGGAGGGTCCCAGCGAGGGACAAGGATGGACCCTCACTGCACTCATTTGTGGAGTGTAGGGTAGCATCACATGAGGCTGACACCCAAGGATGGTAGATACAAGGGCCAGGCAGATTGCCCCATAGGTGGAAGACTGCTTCATGAGTGGAGGGGAGAAGGCAGATGGAATAGAGAAGGGATCACTAAGAAAGTGATGGCTGTATGAACCAGTTGGGATGGAAGATGCATGCCCAAAGTAGACAATGGACCAAACATGATGACCTCTCAGTGTCTGTATTGCAAGCTATAATGCCCAAAAGTAGAGAGAGAATATGGGGAATATTGTCTGCCTTAGAGGCAGGGGGAGGGTGGAAAGGGGGGGTATACCTGGAATATTGGTGGTGGGGAATGTGCAATGGTGGAGGGATGGGTGTTTGATCATTGAGATTGTAACCCGAACATGAAAGCTTGTAACTATCTCACAGTGATTCAATAAAAGTAAAAAAAAAAAGGATGGACCCTCGTGCATTGAAAAGGCACAAGCCAAGTACCATAAGAAGTATAATAAGTTAACAGCATGGTCATGGAACAAACTCTGTCATGACCCAAAAAGAAGTAACTCATAAGGACCCTGCTGGGTTAGGAAAGACTAACCTGGCCTGAGGACTGTAGTCTGGGATATATAGCAAGATGTCCCCAGGAAGAGCCAACCTTTAAGGTTAGTATATCTCTTACAGTGTATATACAAAATGACTAGAAATATTCATAAGAAGTAAATTTACTATGATTGATTAAATGGATTACTAGCTGAGGAAAGGAGAAAGCAATACACCCTTAGATTGAATCCTTCTCTTAGAGCAGATCTTCTAGTAATCTAGAGTGCTGAACCCCCAAATGAGATTTTGTCCTTGAGTTAATCTCCTAGAAGATTTTCCCCTGAAGGAGAGGCTTTACATCTGTTTGCTGTTGTGATAACATTCAACCCTACCTATGTGTACCCCCACCCTTCATAATTTCTATATAACTATGCTGTAAGGAGGCTGAGAAAAAAATCACTATGCTGTAAAGGGGGAAGAAACAACTATGCTTCAGGAGAATGAAGCTATAAGGATGAGGATGAGAATGAAATAAACGGTCCCTAATTACCAACCAAATATGGGTCCCTGTTCCTCCATTCCTCCAGTCTCCTATTTTCCTTCTGTCTGTCACTATGGGCCAGTCAGGGAAACAGTTCTTTGCCACCAAATGCTTATGTTCTTTCTGCCCATGCTTTTTGAACTCACACCAGTCCATTGGAGGAAATCGACTTGTGTACCAAGACCTAGTATACTTGGTCTAATTACTATTAAAAAGACTACTAAGAAGGAAATAACACTCTAAAAATTAGAACTAAGACCTTAGTCATATAGTTTGGAGTTCAAGCTATACAACTCACATCACCCCAGGGAGCCCAAATTGAGAAGGCATTCAAACCCTGAATCAAACAGTGAGGTCCATGGGGAATTTGAATCAAGCACAAACCTTCCAGAGAAAATAATACACTTCAACACAAGCCACAAAAATTTCCCACACATGAAGCCCAGTAGAAAAGTTTTCAATCTCAAATTACAGTTACAAATGCAAAAGAAAACATTTTTTATCAAAAGTCAGAGATTACTGTCAATGAAAAATCTAAGCATTTGTCCCTAGGAACTCCACATAAAATAGCTATCTAAAAAACCATTAAATTTTAAATAGATCATATCAGGGGCTGCAGCGATATCAGAGCAGGTAGGGCGTTTGTTTTGCACACGGCCGACCCGGGTTTGATTTCCAGAATCTCATATGGTCCCCCGAGCACCGCCAGGAGTAATTCCTGAGTGCAGAGCCAGGGGTAACCCCTGAGCATTGTTGAGTGTGACCCAAAAAAGCAAATAAATAAATTAATAAATGTTAAAAGACAAAAAAACCTAATAAAATAGATCATATAATAAAAAGGGTATTACAAATAGAAGATGACAGATGGTCTAAGGATCAAAAAAGGCAGTGACAGGGTTGGAGTCATAGTACAGTGGGTAGGGCACTTGTCCTGGATGCAGCTGAACTGTCCTGGAACCCTTTATAGCCCCCTGAGTCTGACAGAAGTGATTCTTGAGTGAAAAACCAGGAGAAAGACCAGAGAACTGCTGGGTATGCACCCCCCCATCCCTGCCAAAATAATAGGATTTTTTGTTAAAAAACATACTTATTATAATATCCCAATAAAATAATCTTCATTTTTCAGGTGATGAATAGAAAATTAGTTAAATATGTAAAGAAAATTAATAAATTGGAAAATCAGCATAAGGAAATTGCTTGAAGCTATTATATAGAGTTGCAATATGAAAGGCATGAAAGAAGGTTAAATGAAATAGAGCATTGACTAAAAGAGTCAAATTTACTGTTAATAGGAGTTTTAGAACTTGTGTCTAGAGAGACATGGGAAAAAAGAAATATTCAAAGTTATTATGAGTGAGAGTTTTCAGAATTTAGATGAGAGGCACGTATCATAGACTTATTAATGACCATGTGAAAAGATCAAATTCTAATCCCTGGGATCCTTGAATGGTACCTAATAGGAAAAAGGAACTGTGTGGAGTATGATTAAGTTAAGGAGTTTGAGATGGAAAAATTAATCTCGATTACCAGGAGGCTCCTCGCTGAAGTCACACGTGTGTCTTTATCAGAAAACGAGAGGCCATTTCTTATATAGAAGAGAAGGCCATGTGAAAATGGAACAGAGATATAAAGATGCTGGCTTTGAAGCATCGATTTATTGGGGTTATATATGGCCAGTAACTGAGAAATGTCTACAGTGACTAGAAATAGGAAGAGACACGCAACAGATTCCCTCTCCCCAGCACCTCTGGAGGGAACACAGCCTTGCTAAAGCTTTGATTTTGGCCCAGGAACTGATTTTGGACTTCTGCCCTCTAGAACTAGAAAGAATAAAGCATGGTTGTAAATCAAAAGTTTATGGTGATCTGTAATAGGATCCCTACCAAATAAATACAACACATATTTAGAGATTGAGAAAGTACAGAAAGATACAGGAAGAGAATATAAAAATAAATCTACAAGTGGACTTAAAGTAGTGAAAATGAAGGATATGAAATACAGAAGTTTAAAAACCCAAGGAGAAAAGTGCAAGAACAGTGATTAGAGACAATATATTTCTCCAAACTGTTAATACCATGTAGAAGATAATGAAATAATGCCTAAAAATTGCCTACACTGACTAATTATCATTTGAAGAAGTCACTGTTACTGTCATCCCATTGTTCATTGATTTGTTTGAGCGGGCACCAGTAACATCTCCATTAAGAGACTTGTTTTGTTTTTGGCATATCAAATATGCCACGGCTAGCTTGCCAGGCTTGCTGTGCGGATGGGATACTCTCGGTCACTTGCCGGGCTCTCTGAGAGGGACAGAGGAATCAAACCTGGGTTGGCGGAGTGCAAGGCAAACGTCCAGCCCGCTGTGCTACTGCATGTACCAGTAATAGAATCTTCCTGAATGTAATGCTAAGAGGCGTGCTTCAGAAAGGAGAAGAAAAAAAACAGAAATACAGTGTAAAATAAGAAACTACCCAAAACATTGGTGGGACACAGAAATACAGGATACAATGTGAACAAGCAGAAATGTGAAAAACAGCCAGAACAATAATAAAATGATGAGTTGAATAATACAAAAATAAAAGTGAGATAAAAGTACCCAACAATTGAAACAAACCCTTGGAACTCTGTCCACAAAATTGAGGTCTCAGGGCTGGAGGGATAGCACAGCGGGTTTTTTTGCCTTGCACGTGCCTGACCCGGGTTCGAATCCCAGCATCCCATATGGTCCCCTGAGCACGGCTGGGGGTAATTCCTGAGTGCAGAGCCAGGAATAACCCCTGTGCATTGCCAGGTGTGACTGAAAAAGCAAAAAAAAAAAAAATTGAGGTCTCCAGGTAGAGGGCTGGAGACTGATCTGAAAGACACTAATGTTCTAAAACTTTTTGGAGCAAAGATATTGGCACTTTGGGGAGTAGCTGCAGTTTGGTATCATTGTATCCCTAAAATTTATAAACTTTACTTTCTTGCAAGCCAAGGTTCTTTTTTTTAAGTAAAAATAGTTTTTAAAATTAATTGAATGCCAAACATTATCCATGTTTACACTAAAGGAAAGTAATTTCAATTAACATTCTAAAGTCATTACATTGTTGAGAAGTAAAGTAGGGATCTTCAACAAGTTTAAATTTTATTAATTAAAGTAAACATGCAGTAACGAAATCTGACCAGTACAATGGGCAATGGGAAAGAGGATATGAAATAGGAATGAAAATATAGACCATGCGGTGAGCACAAAAAAGGATCAGTAACATACATTTAAGTCTGTAAGTCAACAGATTTAAATATATCAAGAATCACAGAAAGAGGTAAACTAATCCCATATTTCACAAAATAGGATCTGTGGCTGGAGAGGTAGTCCAGTAGGTAAGGCACTTACCTTGCATGTAACCCACCCAGGTTGATCCCCAGCATCACAAATGGTCTCCCAAGTACTTCCAAGAGTGATCCCTGAGTCCAGAGCCAGAAGTAAACCCTGAGCACCACCAGTGTGGCCCAAAAATATTCAAAAGAAAAAAGAAAAATTAAAAGACAGAACCAAATGAACAAAAACCTATCAAAATCTTATGACTTTTTTTTATAAGAAGACCATAAAAGTCTTCAATATCTAAACTCTTGAATTAAAGAGCCCAAAACATTCATTGTTAGAAGATAAGAATTATCTATACAAAAATTCACAAAAGACTCTACATACACTATTAACTAACAAAACTAAGTTCAGAATTCAGCAATTTTGCTGGAAAACATGTTCAAATATACAAAAATCAATTGTATATATCAGACAAAACTATTAAAGAAAGTAGTTTGAAAAGATATCATTTATACCAGCAATAAAGCTTAAAGATACCAAGAAATAAATTTTTATTGAGGAATTTCTAACTTCACTGAAAGATGGAAAAGAAGGCCTAGAGAAATGTAGGGATAGAAATGGAGGTAATTAGCCATATACATCAATGGGGAAAAGGCAATTCTATAAAATGGAAATTCTCCCAAATCAATATATAATGTTAATTTAATTCTAATGCTATTCCTAACAGAATTTTCTACAGAAGATGTATATGGTAAAGCAAAAAGGCAAAATATTTTTATAAAGAACAATAGAGTGTAACATTCCATCCTAAATATCAAGACATTATAACATTATAGTAGTTAAGACAATATGGTATTGACTCAGTAGTAAGCAAATAAATGAATGGAATGAAATAAAGCAGATGTGATATCCCATATGTATGTGAGAACTCAGTCTATGTTAGGTATGGAAATATAAATTAGTGAGGGAAAAGGACAAACTAATAATGAGCAGAACTGGCATTATCATCTCTCCATATGGGGAGAAAAATCAATTAAACCCTTCTCTCAATACATGAAAACCAAGGCAACAGGATAAATAAAAAGGCAAAAATTTAACACTTTCCAGAGGAAGTATAAGAACAACTGTTATGACTACTTGATGTCAAGTATTATAAAATATGTGAATGATTGAGAAAAATAGTGCCTGATAACTAAAATATCTAAAAAAAAACATAATACACTGCAAACAAAGTAAAACTACAAATCATAGAGGGGGAGTAGATGTATATATATATATTTATATATATATATACTTAAAAATGAGAAAAAAAAAGAGAAGGTGTGAAGTCGGATTATATGAAGAATATCTACAATTCAGTGAGAACAAGACATGGACTGATAGAATTGAAGCTAAAAGTTGCAACTAGAAAATTTACAAAAGACAAAGCATGAATGTCCTATAAGCACATAAAATAGATGTCTGAACTCACCAGTGATGGAGAAAGTTCAGAGTAAAGCTATGATGTTTTTCACCCCTGCCAGCCCTGGCAGGGACCTTCTGCCCAGATGCTATAAGTGGGCAGAAAGCCAAAGTGGAAAGACATTCAAGGCTCATGGTAGGTTTTGGACAACGCTAGCAAAAATTAAAATTATTTCATTTGATGAGAATATAGAGGAACAAGACTCTTCATACCCTATCGATGAAAGAGCAAATTAGTTCAATTTAGAGGGGAATTTGGCAATATATAGCAACACTGAAGACACGCAAAGGATTCAGCATTTCTATTTCTAGGAAAGTCTCCAAAAAAGACGCCCATGTGTTAATTTGGAGGCTGGTAATGCAGAAAAGTGTTTATTGCAGCACAGTTTGTGATAGGGAATTTTTTTTTGTACAACAGAGATAGAGAAGAAGGAAATCCTGTAACCCACTGCTAGAAAAGCAGTTGTTTGCACAACATAATACTACACAAAAGTTAAAAGGATTGAACCAGAGCTCTACACGTCCGTGGGATGCAACTATTAAACATAATGCCAAGGAAACGAAAAAGGTTTCATAATTTTTATTCAGCATGATGCCAATTTAGAAAATTTGAAATATGTAGAACAATACTATAGCATCTGAGAACAGATTTAAAGAATTGGGCCTACCAAAGGTGGGGAGAAGCGTATCTCCCAGGTGACTGGGAGAGAATTTCTGATCAATGGAAGGCAGCAGAGATTCTGGTAGAGGATGTGATGTTGGCATATCAAACCACTGGACTGGAGCGATAGCACAGCAGGTAGGGTGTTTGCCTTGCATACAGCTGACCCAGGTTCGATTCCTCCATCCCTTTCAGAGAGCCTGGCGAGCTACTGAGAGTATCCCGCCCACACAGCAGAGACTAGCAACCTACCGGTGGTGTATTTGATATGTCAAAAATAGTAACAAGTCTCACAATGGAGACATTACTGGCGCCCGCTTGAGCAAATCGATGAACAACGGGGACAACATTGCTACAGTGCTACAGTTTTCTCTAGGTGTGATGCAAAGATAACTAGTAAATCAATTCTCAGGTTCTATATTCTTTGACCATTTGTTGTTACAATACACTGTGTGTGTGTGTGTGTGTGTGAGAGAGAGAGAGAGAGAGAGAGAGAGAGAGAGAGAGAAAGATCTCCCACATATGAGAGAAATCATTTGCATCTATTCCTCTCCTCTGGCTGACTTTGCTCAGCATATTCCCTCCATGTCCATCCAGTAATGGTAAATTGCATGATTTTAACAAAAATCATGCAATTTACCATTATCATGCATTTTGATTTTAACAAAAACAAAAAAAGGTTAAAATGCAAAACTGCAAAGGCTGTAAAGATTTTTCATGTAGCCGAGTAGTATTCTATTGTGTGTATATACCACAGTTTCTTTACCCAGTCATCTGTCTGCTACATTTGTTTGCAGATTTTGGCTGCTGTTATTACTGCTGCAATGTCGATTTCTTGCTTTTTAATAATTCATCATTACTCTAATTGCATAGGTTCAAGATATTCTGGCGTACTCTTCAGCATATTTGTTGCCAAACTTTTCTTCTTTCACAATGTAATTCAATTTCAATCAGAAATTAATCTTATGACACTCTACAGTTCTTTTAAACATCGATAGATTACCCTTGATATTCAACTTTGAAACTCTTATTTGCAGAAATAAACTGCACACCTACAATTAAAAAATCTTCTAGATATAAATCATACCTATGTATATAGTATATATTCATATATCATGAAAACAGTAAAGCAAGCATGAAAATAATACATATCAATCCCTCTGGGAGAAGGAATCAGATCTAGAAAGAACACAGGCAGAGTTCCAATTGTCTTTATAAAGCTTTAATGCTATTAAGTAAGTAATGCCATTAAAACAATGTGTTAAGATGGCAAATCTCAGTGGTGTACAGTGTTAGCTACATTATTCCTTAATTTTTCAATATGCATGACATATTTTCTTATGAGACCTTTGTAAAAATGCCAGTGTAGGAAAACCAGTCCAGAGATTTTTCTGTATTGCCTGTATTAATTCAGATTGTAAGAGAGATCATTCTCACTAGGGTCAAAGTTGCTGCAGAAACTAGAGAGGTGACCAGACTCAAGATATAACTTGCAATAAAATGATGCATGTGTTACGTATTGCATAGTAGGTATATCTGACACAGTCTCCATTCTTTCCATATCCCATGGACCTTTCTAGATGCTCCATTTAGTTTCCAACACCTGGTTGGTATCTGCCTCTCTGTGCTGAGATCTCTTCCCCACTCACCCTCAACAGCTAAAAGCTGTGCTGCCCCCAGGTGGTAAACAACACGTGCACTCTGCAGCCACAGACCAATGACCCGTGGACATGGTGTGAAAAATACCCTGGCACCTTTTGCTCCTAAGCTGGAATCAAGCTGTTTGTGTTTTGCAGGGTTTGTCAGAGATTCCCTTTAGAATTACACTTCAAGAACCCAAGCCCTGAATAGTACTCGCAGTAATGAGTGAATAGCAGAACCTGTTTTTTACAAGTTTTTATTACTCTATATCCCTTCTCTGCTTCACTACTTTCACTTAGATGTTTACCTTGATTCTGTCTTCGAGAAACTACAGCTTCAAAGCTTGCCCATATTCTCCAAGCATTTCACTGATGTCACTCTTACACTGGCAAGGAGAAGGGAAACAAAAGACAAAAATAGATTTTAATAACTAAGGACTGATTAATAGGGGGAGATGTGCCACATGCAGGAGATAAAAAGCATAGCTAAGGGACAGAAGAGAAAATAAGTTACTTAAGGATTTGCAGATAAATGATTATGCTGCCTTTTTGAGTAGGGAAAATAAGTGAAATTCTAAGGTCCAACGGCAGAAGCTTTTGACCTGAGCTAACAATTTCTGCAGAGCCTCATTTGGGGGGTTCCCTTGACAGAATTAGGAGTTTAGCACTACCCGATTATGTGCTGTCTATGTCTAATCCCACTGTAATGTAATTTATGTGCATTCACATGCCAAACATGTCTACGGTGCAACACTTGGCACTGATGGATGGAGTTTTGATAGAAAACATTATTGAATGTCACCAGAGAAGAATTTCTTGATACAGCATCACATAACAGTCAAATATTCTCTCATTTCAGCAGTGAGTTAGAAAACATTCATCCTGGAAGTCATATAAAATGATTATTTAAATTTAGAATTTATTATATGTAAATAAACAAGCAAACAATAAATCATAATGTATGCTTACCATGTGTTATTCTGCTGAGATACTTCAGTTTACATTGGTCATTTTTTTTCTTTAAATCTGTTGCACCTGGCTATCGAGTCAATGTGATTTCTCAAAAGCAAAAGCATTGTAGTAAGTTTTTGGCATCTTTCTTCCTGCTGATTTGGAAGGAAAAATGCTTAACTTGTCTCCCCCTTCTCACCAAGGTGAATATAAAAGTCTCCAGGGAAACTAATGTTGGCTTCTCAGTACAGAAAGTATTTAAACAGTGGCATGGAGTCAACAAAACACATCAGTTCTGATCACCGCTGGTGAAATGAGCCTGAATTATTGTTCTTTACCTGCTAGCTTGAGTAAAAGCAGGGAAACTGGTGCTACTCTAGATTCAAGCTGTACAAAAAAGATTCTTCAAAACATAGCCCCTACCTCTGGGGCCTCCAGACAATATCATTATCTGATAAGAGTACAGAAAATATCAACATTTGCCTCCTATAGCTATCATGAGTGATGGTCCTTGAGGAATAACAGAGTTAGTTACTCCCAGATGCAAGGTATATCCCCGCGGCAATTCAAAAAATTGGTGGGATCTTATATAAAGATGTTACTAAAGATGGAGTAGACAAGAAATCAGGAGCTCAAAATCAGGAAGATACAAATGGATAGTTCAACTCTGCATCCCCATTGCTGTATGATCCAGGGTAGATTAGTCAATCTCTCTGAGTCTGTTTCCTCGCCAGAAAAGTCTAAAGCTATCAGGCTTGTTTTGTTTAGTTTTATTTTGATGGAATTGAGGGGATTGGTTGGGTCACACTTAGTGGAATTCAAGGCTTACCCTCTGTTATGGGGTCACTCCTAACAGTGCTCACGGGACCACCTGTGATGTGGAGGATTTAACCATAGTTGGCCACTTGCAAGGAAAGAACCTTAATCCCTGTCCTATCTCTCTGTCCCATGCAAGCTTGCTTTAATGATTATATCAGATAATGACATTGAAATAGTCTATAGACTTGGTACATAGCAAATGCTCAAATTCTTAATATTGTTGTCAGCTTGTAACATATGGAAGTAAAATTCAACCTAGAGAGAATTCTAAAGAAATTTCTATTTATATACATATGTTGTATATTTTCTAGTGTTCTTGGTGCAATGAAAGGGAAAGCAAAACTGAAGACTGTAACTTTTCAGAGTTCACCTGCATTAAGCAAGGAAAATGAGATTCTCTAGATAGTAAACCTTGTTTTTTAAGCAATATGACTTTTGTGGCTTAGAAGGGGGAATTTGCCAGGAGTTCCAACTCATGTCATATTGTGTGTTCCAAATAACTTTTGATCTTGATTTCATGTAAATAAGACAGGCTAATTGTCTCAACTTTGGCATCTCACTAAAAATCAAGAAATTTTCTCTGACTTAGTGTTTTATGATTTTAGTGTTTTATAGGTTTGGTTACCATCAACCAGAACACTTTTGTGAATACAAATAAAAGTCATACTTATGTATCAGGGGAAATTATGGCAACTGGGCCTCACACCTTTATACCCAGGAACTTTCTATGAACTCTAAATTTTTGTTTGACTTTTGGGTCACACCTGATAGTACTTAGGGTTTACTCCTGACTCTGCACTCAATTATCACTCCTGGCTGGCTCTAGGGACCATATAGGGTGCTATGAATTGAGCCCAAATTGGTCATGTGCAAGGCAAGTGCTCTATCTGCTGTACTATCGCTCCAGCCCCTATCTGCAAATTCTAATCTGAAACCTCCAGCCCTCCACTCAGAGGCGAATGTCAATACTGAGATCAGTAAACATATGGAAAAGAGCAACTGATCCAATTTTCCATTCCACTCTGACTTTTACTGAACATTTGCAATGGAGGGATGCTGTCCCCTAGCAATTTGCCCTTATTTGGTACCTAATGTGTCAGCATATGCCAGGCGATGTGACACATTTAAGATTTTTACTCTTCACAGTGACCCCTACAGAGTGTTATTAGTCTTATTTCATGGATAAGTAAACTGAGGTTCAGAGAAATTCATTATTTTTTTTTCCAAATCACAAATAGGAAAGTGGGAAAAGTGGGATCTGAACCTTATTGGGATAATGTCCTCAACATCTTTCCATACTTCCCTGCCTCTCTAGTCTCACTGTCTAGGAAGCACATCCCTTCCAGTGCCTCCTCACTATGAGTATCCAAGGCCTGGGCCTGTTCAAACTACCCACGCATCGCCCCTGGTTCCCTGGGCTTGCCTGTGAGTTAACACATACTCTCTCCGTCAAAGAACTCCACCTTACATCATGGTCCTTGGGTTAGAGCTAAAGATTTACAGCAAATAAGGAAACGAGTGTGAATCATTTGTAATCATTTTCTGTCAACTACAAACAACTGTTTTCTCACATTATTTGGGGAACAGTTTTCAGTGAGTTTTCAAATATTAATTTCAAATAAAGAAGTAATCAGTAGAATGATACTCAGCACAGGCAGGACTCACACCCAATTCAGTGCTTGGTTATTGACCGCTTATCATCTAATATTCTTCTCATGGGTTTTGATAAGGTACCAGGATCTATCCTCTCTAAAACAATGGCTTTGAAATCTCTACCTTCATGCAGTACAGTAGAGATACAGAATAGACACAGTATAGACATGACATATTCCTGAATCTCTGGTTAGGATGGATGTACTTTCCCATAAATACCCTATGAAGCCCAATGGATGGCCTCTTTTCCTTGTCCTTTTAGCATAGTTACAGAACTGTGATTCTGAGAAATTATGTGTTAAATAGACCATATTTCCCAAGTCACAGTCTTTCAGTAATAGATAAGATTAAGATTCACTCGATACATTTGAAATATTCTAGGATAAATATTGTTAAGCTGGCATTTCATTCAAAACTATTCAGAACCTTTATTGTGTTGGTAAGATTTGTCTTTTAAAGAGATTTTCCCAAACTCCTTTACATAGAAAACTCCTGTGTATATTCCTCATATCTGGCAAAACTTTTCAAGATCCTGATATAAGCCCAGGGATGGGAGCTTTAACTTCCATGTATAGCATTAAGTTCAGCATCTAAATAGAGACTAGCATAAAGTCCAAATAAATAAATACAAATGAACTTTAAAACCCTAACCTATTTACAAGGCATTTTTATTACACAGGTAATGATCTCTCAATATTATGGTGTACAAAACCAGGTAATGAATATGCCATGTAAGGCTTAGCTTGTGGGATAATCCTCCAAACCAATACCATTATTCTGGAAAATCAGTTTTACCAACCCCCAATGACTGGGATTTGGAAGATCTGTTGTAGATATTCCCAGTACACATTGAGATAGTAAAGGTTCTCAGAAATTTCATCAGTGAGAAACCCAGTCAACCACAGAATGCAGAAGAAAGTTGGCAAGATGGTGTTTTACCACTGTTATTTTAAACTAAAATTGTAATTCATGTTTTGACTTTGGATGATAAATTTCATATCCTGTGTTCTGATCTCAGAGAACTTCAAGGATAATCCATGAGCTTCCATGTTTACTAAGCTAACTGTCCTAAGAAGGTATACTCAGTCTGTGTGAGGGCCTAAATCAGAGCCACCATAACAAGCCCTGTGGGAGAAAGCTACCTCCTTTTCATTGACCAGCACAGGCAGATAACTCAAAGTATTAGCCAAACCAGGGATTAAGCATAACATAGTACAAAACACACTTGTAGGTTTGACTGACACTTTCCAAGTCTTCTATATCTTTAGTAATGTGTGCAAAACAGTTATTTTAACTATCTTATTATATCTCTCCTTGCCCCTTGGAAGAGTAGTGAAAGTAACAAGAAAAAAAAATCTGTTGCTATATTTGGTCAAGGGTTAGAAACAGATTCTGCCTTACATTTAAATTCAGCTATATGCTATCCAGGTAGCATCACACTCAGAAGGCAGAACACATAGATGTTTCACCACTCAGGAACTTGTATTGCATGTGCTGGAAGAGCACTGGGTTTCTGCAAGATGGTAACCGATTCTTCAATGGGTAATGAGAACCTTGTCTAAGTCTCAGATTCAAATCCCTTAGGGTCTCCATATTATTCTAGTAGAGAACAATTTTCTCCGTGGAAAATCATTTTAAGTTCTGACCTGAAACACAGATTGAGGATTCCTTGCCTAAGGGCTGACTTACTTCATATCGGGGTTTTCTAACTTTCAAGAACAGGTCGACCTCTTTTTAATATAAAATCTTGCTCACATTATTGTTTCTGTAACAGAAAAGGCATGAAAGTGGTCTCACTGGAAATTGTCTGAAGAACACCATGTCCTAGCATAGAAAGCTTAGCACCTGTCTCCCCCAGTGCACTTCTTTGGAACCCTTGAAATCCTTAGACTAAAACTGAGCAACGCCAACTATTGATGAGACTTTGAACTGAGAATCATGAGACTTTGATTTTATCCAAAGTCTCACATCTCAGGCTGCAGCTAGTAAAGTTATTTGAATTATTGTTTTCTCCATTTCCTCCCCTGAAAAAATGGAGGGAAATAGCACATTCATTATTTCCTCCTCAGGGTTATTATAGTTAGCACTTTTGCTAGAATAGTTGGAGTCTGGTGCTTTTATACTCTACAATGTGCTTTCACACCTACTAACACACTGTCTTTTTAAAAAGCATCTCTTAACAGCTATAGGGAACATACTGACGAATATAAAATCTCATTGGAAAGATAGTCAAACACTCTTCAGAAATCAACCTTCTGAAGACTCTAGTAGCCACCATGCATGCAATTGCAATGAAAACCACAATCAGGCTAGTAGATACCATTATTGACCAAATAAACACTGCTGGTTTCAAATTCCCTCTGAGCACATATTCACTGCAGAGTCACTCTGGATATCTAACAATGGAACCCAATCTTCTTTCAATGTTGATATATACAGTTTAGCTGTTCTGGCTCCTAGTGGTTGGGTTCCAGGGTGGCAAGTGATTGAGCCTTGGCCAATCAAACCTCTCTCCTGATACTTTTGCTGGTAGTTTTGGGAAAGAGGTGATTTCTCTTTCAGAGAAGGCAGGTTTGTTAAAGCCTACATAAGTTTAGAACTGTCCACATCTACCCTACTTACCCAGGGAGAGAAAGAGACTCTAACCAAAAACGATACCAGCAAGAACAATAATAGAACAAACATAGATGGGGAAGTCAGAGTACTAGGTGCACCAGTTGAGTGCCTGGGATCCAGTTTCCTAAAGCCCACCTGGACACTTACATTAACAGATACATAAGAACCACTCTTGCTTAAGCTCATTACAGTTAAGTTTCCAATATACTTATAGTAATAACTACCTCAATAATCTTGGACAAGTTGCTTCGTTTCCCTAATCCTCAGCTTACTTTTTCTAGAAATGAGAATGTGGTATACTCTTTTCAGGTGGTTATGATGATTAAAGAGGGGTATGTCACCAAGATCAGACCCCACAAAGAGAGCTCTTAAGACCATTGAACTGTGCATATGAGGTTTCATTTAATCTTTACCATGGCTGAGCTCAAAATGCAAATTCTCTGCATTTCACAGATAACATGACTGAGGCAGAGAAATTAGGACCTTCAACTAGTGTCTAAAGCAAGTTACAAGTCAGGTCTGTAACATCTGTACAATGTTACAGCCCAGACACATTTTACTAAGGTAAGGCACACTGCTCCTCTTTGCCAAAAAAGTTCAGTTCGCTTATTTGCATTCAGAGGCACCACCACTCCAGCCTTCCAGAATCGAATAGATGTTGGCATAGATGTTGGCCCTGAGAGTTGTACAGTGCACAACCTTTTTAACATAATGGCCACAAAAGTTTTAGACAGACAGGTGACCTTGAGGAGGACAAATATCCGAGAGATACTTGCCCATTTGCTCCTCTCAAACTCCAATCACTTCTGCCCATCACTCTCATACAAAAATCTTTGACCTAAACCTCCAAAAGACAAACAAACCTCCAAACCTCCAAAATGTCTGACAAAAGACTCCTAAGCTTCATTGCCAGAGGAAAGGCAGAGATAGATTCCTCAAATCCTCACTGCTGGCTGAGTCACCACCAACCTGCTCTCTCGGCTAGCAACCATGCTCTGATTTAATGTCAACCCTTCTGATATCACATCAACCTTCCTCTATTCTCAGATTTTCTCCAGAAGGGAAGACAGTGATATAAATGTATGTAATGAGAACTATAAGTCATTTAAACAAAAAGAACTCCCTCGAATGCTTCCAGATGAGATTCTATAACTCACTGAAGGTGCATTTTCACAGATGAAATGGGGATGAAAGGGATGATTCTTGGGTCTATGTCTTCACCAGAGATCAATCTCAACCAAGTATAGCAGGCCAATACAGGTCCATGTTCTCACCCTAATTTGCAAGTCCAGGATCACGTCACAGAGGATTGACCCAACATCCTCCAAGGCCATGAGAAACTCTTGTCTTGGGTGGGGGAATTTTGGATGGGTATTGTCATCTTTATCTCCCAAGTTAGGACTCCAGTAGAGATGTTCCCTTGCTGCCTTGGCATCTAGCTTCTAAGAAGATTTATGATGAGCTCAGGAGTTGCCATGAGGTTCAGTCCTGCATGACCCCAGTAGAGTCTCTACCATGACATCCTAAGTACCTGCTGGACAGTGGATAAAAGTCAAAGCTCCAGAGGGTAGTAACAGCAATATACTAAGACAATCATAACTACAGAACCTAGAGGGCTGGGCTTGGGACCAAACACTCCACATTCACTATCCTCTTGATACTCCCATGATCCTTTTAAAACCTCATGATACTTTCAATGACCCAGACAGGGGAGAAATAATAATGGGTTCCATATATAGGAAATGATACAAGAATCTGAAAAACCACGATTATCCCCAGGTCACTCAATCAATAGGTGGCACATCCAGGATTTATATTCAAGTTTATCTCATTCCCTCCCCTTCACAAACATACTATAATGCAATTGACCATGCCCATCCCCCAACTCTGGAAAACTCTTGTATCAGGATTTGGAAAGAAGACAGTTTTTTGCAGCTGCAGGCTCATATGAGAAACTATTCTGAACAATGGTTTCCCAGCTTGATCAACTCCCCGTCCTTACTTCCCCTGCCAACTGGTCACTCAGTCATTCTTATTGCTCTTGCTGCCCTCCCCACCACCCCCGCTACAGACATCCTGATCTCCAGGTTCTTCCTCAAATATACTAATTACATTCAAACTTCAGGGATTTTGAATCTTCTGGCAACCATTTCCAGAATATTCTATCCCCAAATGATGTTGGGGATCCCAGTGACTTCCTTCAGGACTCTCTCACATGTCCCCTGCATCAGAGAAATCTGTCCTTACAATTTTATCTAAAAAAGCGTGTCACTAACCACTTCCCTGATTCACTTTCACTCTAAAATCCTTCTCAATTTCCTTTCCAGCATAGTATTTAATCACCTCCAGATGTACCTATGTTTTGTGTCTATTGTCTCTGCTCCCCAATGTCATTTACTTTATATGTATTAAGGGCCGGGACTATTTCTTGTTAAATCACAACCAGATCCAGAATAAGCACATCAAAGCATTTGATCAATATGAATGAAGGAATGAATGAATAGTTCAAGAAGACCCCAGGTTGACCCAAACTGTGGTTTTCCACTTGGAAATAGTCATGAAATTTAGTTACTTAAGTACAGTCAACATACTGGCCACCAGGAACCTGTCCACTCCTAAACTCTGAACTAAGCCTGAAAGCACAGAATGGTCAGCAGGGAGACAAAGGATGCAGAGAGCAAAATGTCCACCTGCTCTGACTCCAGCCCAGTGCCTTTCTGCTGCAACATTCAGAACTGAAAGAGGAGCAGCAAGCCGGAGCATATGCTTCCATGCAGAAGGTCCAAGTTCTATTCCCAACACTCCATGCTCCCTCATGCACCACCAGAAGCAACCCCAGACATCAAGCCAGTAACCCCTAAGGACCAGGAGCTTTTAGAACACTTGCCCAAGGCTGGTAGACAGGGCTATAAATATTTTTTCAAGGGGTTTTTCTATCTCTCCTAGACTTTTTTTTATCAGATATCAAAAAATAAATAAATAACCAAATGCTTTAAATAAAATCCTGTAAAAGCTTTAACTCATTAAAAAAAAAAGAAAAAGAAGAAATATATGTACATGTATTGTTTCACAATCATGATCACGATCACAAAATCCTGTTGATCATCAAATATCTTGAGCGGTCTCAGTAATCTCTCCATTCATCCTATCCCTGAGATTTTAAAAGCCGCTCTCTACTCGGCCTTCCCAACGATGCCTCCATATATTGATTACTATAAGGACAAAGTGTAGTCTGTGCATGTTGATGGTTACTGTGAATGGGGTACACAAATGAGTCTGAATGGACTATAATTACCCTTTAGTGTCTAAGTAGGCTCTCGTTCACCACAGGGCAAAGTTAGACAGGTTATGCTTAAGTTTAGAAGTCTTCATTAATATAAATTATTACTCAAATTGATAATGGATTGCCTATAAATGAACTTCAGACTGTGTTCTCAACTAATGCATTCTTCTGCAATGGACTGCAGCTCAAGGTATTCCAAATGGATTTCTTTCAAGTTGACTATTGGCAACAGCCCTATTCAATGGATTCAATAAATGTTTGGCTGGCTTCCTTGACCTGGAATCTATCATGTTTGAATGAGTGTTTTGGCAAAGTTATTGCCATATCTTACGTAACACCCACATTCTGATTTATGCCAAGTCTCTAAATTCCATATATGATAGCTTATCTTAATTAAAGACTGTTAGGAGGAATGAATTCTTTCGGCAAGCAAAGTTAACAAATTCTCTGCCCTTAACTCATGAATGCTCCAGGACTCTAAGGTGCTAATTCAGGAGTTTAGGTTGGTAAATGAACTAAGAAAGGCCCACATACTCAATCAAGAAAACACTTACCATGACTTAGATACTCATAGATAATCTGCAGAGTACCCCCACACACACAAAATTCAAATGCCTTTTTGAATCAGAAACTGGAATTATTCTAGAAGATACTGGCATTTTATTCATATGAAAAGGGTACAGAAATGACTTAAAAGAAACAGATACATTCAATCACATCACACTAGAATTTCGTACAAAAAAAAATCACTATATTGAGCTTAAATTGAACTCTCTACAGTTCTTTCCTAGATGCAGCGAAGCTCTTTAATTTGTCTTACTTATTCCTTCTAGAAAGGGCAGGAATACTGGATCCAGGCTCTCATTCTCCCTTATCCTTTCTAAAAAATAATCAGAATATTTTGGGAAATGTAAAAAAACAAAAATATTTAGTGGCCTGTTGACGTTTCAGTTCTTTGTTGGCATTTGTTCTCCCATCTCGATTCAAGGAGTGACTCTAATAGCTTTAGGATTTTCATCAAAGCTCTAGAGAAGCAGCTTTTAAGTTATAAATGGAATGGAGAGTGTGGACACCTAAGAATAGCTGCATCAAATGCATCATCATCTCTGGGGAATGAGGTCCCATAAGGCCACCCAGGGTCAGTGTGCCTCTTGATGCAGAGGGATGAGGGCAGAAGCATTTACACCGCTGTCATGCTCTTTCATCTTCCTTCCATTCGGGTCAGGTAGAAAGTACCTAACCTTTAAAGTCAAATAGATCTGGATTGAAAGTCCTGCTTAAACAAGAACGAGCTGTCAGATACCCTGCAATACCCCTGCAAACTACTTCTTTAAGACCTCTAAGACACATCAATTGCAAGAAACAAAGGGCTACTTTTTTCTAAGGAGATGAGAAGTGGCTTAGATAGGATGCAATGGAAGGCTCAGTTTTGGACAGCTGAAGATCTCACTAAAGGGTAGGGCTCTTCCCTTTCCAGTATTAGAGAGATAGGAGAAATGGCAAAGAAGCCATGGAAATAATTTCTTGCATTGGGGACATCACAATGTACCATTCACTGGGCCAAGAGCTTTCCTCGAGTACTTTACACCATCTCTATGTGAGAGGTATTAGACCATTAGCAGCGTTGTTCCTGTTTTTAAAATGAAAACACTGAATTCTGGAGAGGAACACTGGCTCTCAGAGTATCACAGTGAACTCTAACATGGTTCACTTGTGAGTGGTATGGGGCAACTTAGTCCTGTAGGATCTCCCATCAATTTACTAAGCAGTCAGTCTCATTGAGAAATAGCTTCATGGCGAATGGAACTAGACCTTGAAGAAGAAAGGAGGGTATGGCCCATTTATTACTGAAAAGCTTATTCTCCCCATCCTAAGACAGCAGTCTTAAATCTAATTTCTCTCTTGGAAGGATTGAATTGATCCCCTATGACTTCACAACCTCAGTTGAGGCCACTGTTCTACAATCAGAAGTATTTCTTTGCTTCCTTTGAACAGTGTGTGATGACTAATGCCTCTAAATATTTGCTGAGTGAATGAACAAAAGAATGCATGGGTGAAGAAATGAATGGGCATATAAGAAGAAAGTCTATAAAGAGAAGCAATGATATTGTGAGTGGGTAGAGAAGACACTTCCAGGGGTGGTAGATCAATTCTTATTTAATCCCCTGTATTGCCATCAGGGATAAATATATTGGGTCTATTTTTACATAAGATCAAGTCACTTAACATATCCAAAGCCAAACTGCTAATAGGTAGTGGAGCCAATATTTTCACTCAAGTATTGCCCTTTCCCAGACTCCGCTTCGTAGAAAGAGCTGGATGGGGAAGGTGTGGACAAGCAGATCACAGGGCCCCAAATTCCAGGATAAGACGTAAGAACATTAGAATTGTGGTGAAACCAAAGACTATGTGACTTTCACACCTTACTGCTTCAATCTTCACCTTGTCCTCATGACCTAAATAGGCAAGAATAAGGGCACAGAATATTCATCCCCTTCAACTTCACAAGGATCCCACTTTTCCTAGCAACTTGAAAATCTGGTGGTTCTGATAAAAGTACATGTAACCAGCTAGGTAAGATGCATGTCATAGCTAAATTCCACAGCCATGAAAATTTGCCGTTTCTTTTCTCACAAGAAATAAAAAACTATGACCTTCTTGATATCATTCAGCAGTTGATAGTACTTTCATCACCCTAGTCTAGGCTGAATTCAGCGCGCCCACACTGAGGAACTGCATGTGTAGTTTTTCTTCTTGGAACACAAATATGAGAAGTTTTTCTTCTTGGAACAGAAATATATAGAGTTCCTACTGAAGTCTTCGGGGTACACTTCCTTTAGTTCTTTGATGTAGTGTTGTGACCGGATGTGGTTTCTTTCTTGGTAGTTTTGTGTGTGTGTGTGTGTATATATATATATATATATATATATGCATATATATATATAATGTATGTATGTTCAAGAATAGATATAGATGCAGGTGAATGTGCATTTATGTACACACATAAAATCTTTCTTTGTTCTTCCCTGAACCTCTGAATACTCCTCCTGTAGCTCTATAAAATTTGTTTTTAGTGATAGTTTTTACTGGGTTGTAATTTACTTAAGCAATACAGATGTTATGAACATGTGTACAGTTGTGGTGCCACTCCCCTGATCACTTTCAAGATGATTTGCATCTTGAAGAAAGTTCCTTTATACCTTTTCCAGTCAGTGCTCGCCCATCACAAAGCCAGTCTCTTCCGATTTCTAGCATCTTGGATTAGCTTCCCTATTCTAAAAAGTCATTTAATAACAGAGAGTGTCTAAGTATCACCCAAGGGGTTAAGAATGCCAGTTTCTCAAGCACCAGGTCAAAAGTTCAAACCCCAATGCCATAATATATGTAGAGCGCAGTGTGTTCCTGGCAGAATATTGTCTGTGACCCCCAGTGACACAAGCAATTTCCAGCAAAAGTACAGACAGAAAGTACCATACCCAAGCACATGTCTTGGCACCATAGTGACACCCACACACACACTAAGCACTACAAGTAAAATGTGAGCAAGCACCACCACTAAAGGAGTGAAACCCTCAGCAAGAAATGCAGCCTAATGTGGGAGCACCTGAATTAAATGAGCAAGTGCAGAGCTACGCATCTGTGCAATCCCGGCCCATCACAACAGCAACAAAGTCAATGAATAGAAGGCAAGAGGGTGGAATCAAAATCATAGAGCAAAAGTTCTTTTGTTCCTTTTTGTTCACTTGGCAAATAACTTTTAAAGATTTGCATATATATGAATCTTAAATTTTCCTACTTCCTTTAACCCGAGCTTGCTATTATGGGTTTAATACTTTGTGTCTTTCTAAATTTCATAGCTTTACTCTCCCTATAGTATTTGGAGATAGGGCCCGGAAGAGGTGGCTAGAATTAGATGAAATCTTGAGGGTAAGGCAGCAAAGATGGAATTAGTGTATTGTTAAGAATAGAGCCGGGGCCAGAGAGCTCGTACAGGGGTTAAGGTACATGCCTTGCATGTACTTGACTCCAGTTCCATTCTTAGCATGACATTTTCCCCCAATAATGAGAAGCAGTGCATCCTTGGACCATAGCATTGAACTGGAAGTTATGGGAGTGGCCCTCGGCCTTACTGAACACTGATTTGTAGGTCAAAACACAAGCAAGCAAACCAGTTAACAAACAAAGCCAGGCCACAGGTGTCTCTGTCTTTACACGTATGCATGAGAAAAGGCCAGTGAGAAAGCAGATGTCAGCATGCAAGAAGGAGAATCCTCCCCAGAACCAGCCCCTGATCTCAGAATGCCAGCCTCTTGAGCTGTGAGAAAATAAAGTTTGCATTTGGAGACCCATGTTTATGATATTTTGTTGTGGCAGCCAAGCTAACACACTTGCTCCTTTCTGTTTCCATTCTTTCCTTTGCAAGAGTTCACTGCGATGTGTTTATCCACCGGGATGTTCATGGGCATTTGGGTTACATCCAGTTTGGGGCTATCATAGTCAAACTGTCATGGACAATTTTTTACTCACTGACTTTTGCCTCTACTCTCCTTTTTCTCTCCCACACTGCCACTTTCCTTCCTGGTTGAAATTTCATGTTTTAATGTTACTGACATTTTGTAATATCTCCGCAAGGACATGTCGTAGAAAGATGCTCAGGACCAGATGTGTTTATCACCGGAGTTGCTCTTCATTGCTCCCTCTCCCTCTGCCCATCTGTCTGAACTCGTAGCTGCAAATTCAAATCCCTCAAATCTGAAAGGAGGAATGAGGATCACAAAATAAAAAGGAAAGACAGGAAGACCCAGTTTGGGCCACACTGCCAGTGACTGCACACACTTCCTCCCCACCATCCTGACCAAGGATGCATCCTGTCAACTGGGATCCACAAATTTCAGAACTCATAGTTTCACACTTCTTTTCCTCAGCTAACTAGCCACAACTATCAAAGGGATGGCTGTTTGTGGTGCTTAATGAAGACCCACTGAATAATATGCACTCTGATGTTGTTTTGTAGACCTCAATGGCAAAGATAAGGAGGGGAATAGGGGAATGAGAAAAGACAATGAAAGAGCTTGAGAGATAGTACAGTGGATAAGGCACTCACCTTGCATGCCACTGACTTGAGTTGGATCGCTGGCATCCTATTGGTCTCCCAGCACCATCAGGAGTGATGCCAGAGTGAAAACCAGGAATAAGCCTGAACATCAACAGGTTTGGGAAAGAAAGGAAACGGAAGGAAGGAAGGAAGGAAGGAAGGAAGGAAGGAAGGAAGGAAGGAAGGAAGGAAGGAAGGAAGGAAGGAAGGAAGGAAGGAAGGAAGGAAGGAAGGAAGGAAGGAAGGAAGGAAGGAAGGAAGGAAGGAAGGAGAGAAAGCAAAGATATGTAGTCAGATAATACTTAAATAAGGGCGATTTTCAAAGCTATATCAAGTAATAAGAAGTAAAGAAGAGGAAGCATTCCTATTCTCCTGCTACCCCAGCATTCTCTGCCCATATCTTTGCTAAGGTTCTGAATCTGATTTGTCTGTCTTGCTCTAATATATTGTTGCCTGTTTCTTGTTATGTTGGCCCAAAGTCTACTGAAGTTCTCAGTTCTAGGCCCTTTCAGTGATAACCTTGGCTTTTCAACTGCCTATTGTCTGGTGCCTGTGGCAAATACTATTAATACTCCATCAACATCTACTGTTTACTAAAGATTCAACTGAATGCCCAAGGACTGAACCTACGCAGCCCTGCCTCAGCCTGCTACTATTGGTTGCACTTAAAAAACAAGAAGTAGAAAAGAAATGAATACCCAAGGGGCTCTCCATGGACCCATGAATAGGACATGCTACAAGTGACAGGGAGACACCATTCTTGGGACATCAACATGAAAGGCCGAGGATAAACATATTTCTGTGGTATGAACCATGTCATCTCTGAGTCTCGTGGAACTGAAGCCTGTTGCCTGCACGATACTTCCTCAGCAAACCTTCTGTGGTCTTCTTGATCCCCTCCTCTCTTCCCCATCTCTGTCACTGAAACCTGAGACAGATATCTTAATCATCATGAAAAGTTCTGGGGACATACAACTTAAGGCAGCACTTAAGGCCCTGTTGGAAACTTTGACCTTCACAAGTGTTTAAAACTTCATCTGCCTCATTTTGTAATGGTGATAGTGACATAATGATGATCAGACAGGGAGCACTGAGCTAACAGCTATTGAGTCAAAACCATAATGATGATCAGACAGGGAGCACTGAGCTGACAGCTATCGAGTCAAACATCACGCAAATAATCTCTGTTCATTTGAATAAATTACTATCATTCTCTCCATTTTTTCCAGATGGTGACTCAGATGCACATGCACATACACTCAAAAAAAATTACTGAAGCACAGGTGCAACACAAAATTATCTGATCTTTCTATAAAGGTAGTAGGTTAAAGAGTCAAGATTAAATTAGATATGATGATGGTGGTGATAGTGATGGTGATGGTAATAATGATATAGATAATAAAGATGATGGTGATAATAAAATGAATGGTATTATTGATGATGACAATAATTGTTGTGGTGATAATAATAATGATACTATTGATGATGATGATGATGATACCATTGGTGGCAGTGGAGTAGGTAATGGTGGTGACAATGACAGCAATTATCGAGACTTCATTGTGCCAGGGATGTATTTTCTTAGTTTTTGTTTAAATATTAAAACCACCCTCAGAGGTCAGTAATATTGGTATACCTCTTTTATAGTGAGAAAAATCAAAACCCCAATTTTCAGTTAAGATAGCTGCTCTGAAGAGCAAATAAGAATTAACCGAAGTCTGTCTTATTCTCTTTTCTACTTCTGAGCTAAGGTGCTATGCATAGACATAACCAGCACATTTATAAGTTTTCCCTCAGATCTGACAATTATTATTATTTTCTAGTCCTATCTTATGCCTGACACTTTTACCTTCTCTTATTAACTACCATAGATTAAGACCTTTTGTTCTCTAGGAGGACTTTATATCAAAGTATTTCTCATTCTCCTCCTCCGTGAAGTTGATTCTGAAAACACTTCTGTTCCCTTGATGCATCCTCATTCAAACCTGCATGGAAATGTGGTGAGTCAGAGAGCCTTGTGTCTCTTCTAGATAAAACCATGTCAGCTTCTGATCTGAGAAGCATCGCCTCCACAACTCAGAGGTATCCTACCTCCCGCTCACTCCCCACAGCCCATAGCCAGGGGTCTCAGCTTGCTGCCAATCTATTACTGTTCCTTAACTCATAAGACTTGAGCATATTTACTGTGATGAGGATAATTTTAAGAACAAAGCCAGTGAAAATGTGCATGTTTAAAGGCCCCGGCTTTCCTTTAAAGTCCTTGCTGAGGCTGGTGAGCAATTTTCAACAATCAGGAGAAATGATGCTTTATGCCGGACAAAGAGAATTAGACAGTGAGACCTGTATCTTTGTTCTCTTTCTTCCTCACCTTGCCCCTGGCTGTCAGAAACAAGGCATTGTAAAAATAATTGCCCAATTTTTCCAACACGATCGATTTGCTGTAATTTCTTTCAAAGAAAGCAAAGAAAGGGGTCCTGTCAAGCAACCTCTCTCCTCCCCCTTTTCTGGTCCCCCACCTCTCGGGGTCTGTACCAAAGTAAAGGCAGGAGCTGGTCAGGAGCTCAGAGTCCTTTAGCCCCCGTGTCTGTCACATGATGCGGGGAACACCACATCCACTGAGGCGTATGTGGGGGTAGGTAGCACACTGTTGGCTCAGGACCCTTGATACTTCCTCCTTGTCCATTTCTCTCTTGAGTATTTAAAAGAATGCACCTCAGGTGTTGCTGAAGTGACCGCAGAGGGGGTGTGGGTATAGGGAGGGAGAGAGAGAAGGAAGTAAGAGAAGGAGGGTGGGAGGAGGAGCTGCTGTCCAGACAGGTGCTGGGATGACAAGTTCCTACTCTCTTGTGTCCTTTAAAAGCCAGAGGCAGTGGCAAGATGGTGGCAGCAGTGAGCCCTAGTGCCAAGATTTTCTCCCATCTTCTCGCCCTGTCCATTACTTCACCCCATTGAGATCTTTCTTCTCCTAGGCTGGCAAACCTTGGTAAAGAGGTTACATTCTGTTCCCCTGTTTCTATTTCTTCACAAGGGTCTCCCAGCTGTGGTCCTGTGGATACTTCTGCTTCTCTTTTGTTGATGTCTCCAATACAGATATTTACTGAGCTCCAACCGTTATCTGACTACCACTGATTTTCTGTGCTGGAAAAACAAACAAACAACAAACACATACACACACAAATCCACAACTTTCTAGTGAGGGAAAACAGTCAAGAAATAGATAAAGTTGTCTCATCAATTCTCCTGGACAGTAAAGTAGAATAAGGGGATGGGAGGAGAGGATGGGGTCCAGAAAGACTTTTGAGGAGGAAAAGGAATTAGCCTCTAGCATTCTGGACAGTGCAAGTAGTCAGTGCAAAGGCCCTGGATCAGTGTCTTGTGTGTGTGAATTGCCCTGTGGAGTTTCCAGTAATTGGCACCAGGAGATTAGCAGCACCAAGGGAATCGAATGGGAAGAAGGAGAGCATTTTTGTGAAGAGGAACCCTGCAGGGTTTTGCTGACCATTGAAAGGGCTTTATTTTCATTCTGAATTGAGGTAGACCTTCACCTTGTAAAATAAATTAAAAATTCTCACAGTCAGCATGTGTTTGCCACACTTTCACAATTCCTTGTTGGCTGATAAGATAAAGTAGAAGTTTCTCCCTTTAGTAACTATTTCCCCAAACACTAATGAGTCATACACCTTCTAGTAAGTCTTCTTCCTCCTCTCTCTTTCTCTCTCTCTCTCCTCTTTCTTTTCTTCCCTTTTGTCTCTCTCCCTTCTTCTCTTTAAGCCCCAGTGAGTTGGGCTGGAGCAATAGCATAGTGGGTAGGGCGTTTGCCTTGCACGCGGCGGACCTGGGTTCGATTCCTCTGCCCCTCTTGGAGAGCCCGGCAAGCTACCAAGACTATCTCACCTGCACGGGCAGGCTACCCATGGCATATTCGATATGCCAAAAACAGTAACAAGTGTCACATGGAGACATTACTGGTGCCCTCTTGACAAATCAATGAGCAATGGGATGACAGTGACAGTGAGTCGCTTCTACCTTCAAATTATTGAGACTTTGACCCTTTGCCACTCTGCTGCTCCCCAATCTAAGATAGCATATTTATTCTTGCCAGGCCATCTCAACAACTATTAAGACACCAATGCCACCCTCAACATAGGAACTAGAACACCACCCCTCTGCTCAGCCCCTGCATTTGATTTGACCCATAGAGATATGGTGCCCTCTCAGAGCTTCCTGTTACCATTGGGAAGTAAGTGTAATGTCACACATGCAGGCCCCTGGGCACTGTGCCCTTAGAGTGCTTGAAATCCACCTGTTGTGAATGTTGAATTATCCACTTCAAATGCTGACTTTTTAATTGGTTTAAGTTTAAATAGCCACATGGGACCAATGGCTTCCATATTGGTCTAAAATTTCTGTGCTACTCTGTCTTCCTTAGTTCTAGGATCTCTCTCCCATCTACACTTACCCATTTCTAATCACTCTGGCCTCTTAGTAAGCAGTAAGAAATAACTCAGAATCACCAAATCTAAACTCTGGGCTCTGCTCCTTCTGCCCAAGAGTTTTCTCCCAGTATTTCTGCATGAAAACACCTTCCCCCCTTTCCTTTTGACTTTGTGGTATGCCCCCCTCTAATTCCATCTCCTGCTCACATCCATCTCCAACTATCACTATTTCTATTAACTTTTCCTTACTTTACTTTTTTTCTTTTTCATGGCATGTTTCTCCTTCTAACAGGCCACATTCTTTCTTTCTAGGGGTAGTGTATTTGATCTGTTTCCTAAAAGTCCAACCCCTGAATGAGATTTGAAGATATTAAAAATCTCTCTCTCTCTCTCTCTCTCTCTCTCTCTCTCTCTCTCTCTCTCTCTCTCTCTGCCCCTAATAACCCAGCTTCTTGATGAGCATTAGCATACAAAAGGCACTCAATAAATGTTTGCTTAAAGAATCACATAAGAGAAACCTGGTCTGCTCCTTGCTTTGCCCCAGCTCCTCTCTGGGGATGTTTATGTCTCTCTCTTTCCCGCAGACTGCCATTTTTTGCCCATTCAGTCATGCTCATTCATAATCCATTAATGAGCAGAGGAAGGCTGCTCTCCTGGGGGCATTATGCTGGGTGTAGGACATAGCAGTGACCCGGCAGAATGCAAATTTCTTTCCTGAGGGAGCTGACAGCACTTCAGAAGACAGAGAGCTGGCAAATAATAAGAGTAAGAATAAAGGTGATGGTGGTGATAGTGGTGTTGGTAGTTACGAGGATGGTAGTGGTGGTGATGATGAGCAGAAGAAATGAGTGCCAGGACGGAGCGGAGTAAAGGGGGTCTTTAGAGAATAAGCATAAGGATGAGCCAGCTGAGTGCACGCAAGGGTAGTGTGAGCCAAGAAGAGGGAAAAGTCAAATGACTCATAACAGCCATGGGGAGAGCTCTACAGTGCAAAGAAGGGAGGCTCTCGGACATGAAGAGACGTCACTGATGGGATAAGCCTGACTGCATCTGTGAAGACCCTGGTCAGATCTGGACCCTGTGCTATTATTTCTCCTTCCTGGGGAAGGTGGTTTCAGTCTCCTTTCTTGAACTCTTAGAATATCCATTGATTGCCTGGCTTGTCCTTGTCACTGTAGACCGCTTTCAGATGAGATTTTACATAGAGGTACCAAATTACAAGTGTCAGTGAAGCCATTTTCGGGACTAGGAACACCCCCTTTTCTGCCACTTCTGGAACTCCCCTCAGGGCTCCTTGGGGACCTTTATGAACCCCATAGGTTCCAGAAGCTTTAGAATCCCAGATCTACAGGGAGCTCAATCCCTATCTTCCCAGTCAGTACCTGCATGCAAGTCTTAGTCCAACATGCATACATCCTTGCAGGGAGATTTCATCTCCACATGCCTTAGTAGGGACTCTTGTGTGTCCAATATTCTAGAGAGCGTAATAACTATCACTCATTATCACCATTATTCCTATACTAACATACTCCGCAGAGACCTGGGCCCTATGAAAACAGGATGAGAACACTATTCAGGCCTCCCAAAGAGGAATGGAAAGAGCTAAAGTGAGAGAAGGAATCTGGAGTTCCGATCTCCTTCAACAATTGAGAATCAGGGACTTTGTCTTGTTTGCCAAAGCGTGGAAAATCAGATGGGCCAGACACATAATGAGATTTGGAGATGACTAGAGTCATTAGTGACTGGATTCCACAGGACGTCAAAAGAACACCTGGCCGCCCACCTACGAGATGGTCAGACTTCATCGTCAAGACTCTGAATAAATGGTTTGAGGCTCTTTGTGTTCCTGGAGCGAGCAGATGCCATTGGGCTACACTAGTATGTGACAGGGACAAATGGAGACGTTACTGGCACCCACTCGAGCAAATCGATGAGCAACAGGATGACAAGTGATGCAAGTGAAGTGATACTTATGAAACTCCAGTGGTCTCCTGCCCCTCTTATCAAGGATTTTAAGAATCTTTGAAACTTCCTTGTGTTTAGAAATGACAGGAGGGCATTGGGGCCAGAGTATAAACAGGGAAAGTGCACAAAGGACCCAGATTCAATCTCCAACACCACGTATGGTCCTTCAAGCCCTGCTCACAGTGATTCCTGAGCACAGAGCCAGGAGTAAGCCTAGTGTGTGAGTTACACTATGAATAAGTAGGTACAGCATAGTGTGACCCTAAAAAACAAAACAAAAATTTTTTAAATATTTTAATAAAATTTAAAAAATAAAACTAAGGAAGGGCAGATAAATAGCTTGGGGTCAAAGATGCATATTGCGCATGCACAGGCCCTAAGTTTGACCGTTGGTTCTGCATGTCCTCTGCCCAGCACCATCAGGTGTGATGTTGTGCCCCTACTTCCCCCCACCCACCCACCCAACATCACTGGGCTGAGCATACAAGCTGCTGATCTGGTTGGCCAAGTGTCACAGGGAGTGGCCTTGGGCCTCCTGAGCACTCAGATGAATAAATGCACTGTAGCACTGTCGTCCCATTGTTCATCAATTTGCTCGAGCGGGCACCAGTAACATCGCCATTGTGACACTTGTTGTTACTGTTTTTGGCATATCCAATACACCATGGGTAGCTTGCCAGGCTCTGCCGTGCGGGCGGGATACTCTCGGTAGCTTGCCAGGCTCTCCTAGAGGGATAGAGGAATCAAACCCAGGTCGGCAGCGTGCAAGGCAAATGCCTTACCCGCTGTGCTATCGTTCCAGCCATGAATAAATAAATGAATAAAAATAGTACCATGACCTGAAGAAAAAGAGGAGGTGGGGAGAACCAGAAACAGAACAAAGACCAGCAGATTGCAGAATTGAATAGGGATTCAGGAATCTGCTTTTGCTACTGAGCACCCCAGGTGGTAATCATGCAGCAGGTCTGTGTGTGCCTCTTTGCAAAGCACTGCCTGGAAGATTATGCAAAACACCTGTGACATGAATTAGTCTCCACTTTACCTTTGATTCAACTCAGCTCTTTAGAGACAGAAAGTTGTGGAGTTCTATAAGAAAGGCTATTGACTAGAGGGAGATTCCATACAAATCAAGAGTTGGGGCAGGAAGTTGACTTTTCACTTGCAAATAAATCTGTTAGAATGTCAGGGCTACCTGGTTTATTTGATGAGCCTCTCGGGGAAGAGAGCACATTAATAACATTTCATTGACGTAGCTAAATGTGGCGTGAAGGTGCTGTTCCTCGTGATGGAGACGCCCCGACACCTCCCACCATAAATTACCTGGGCAAGGACTCCAGTCCTCCATGACTGACAGAACACACAGTATTTTCTCCTGACAACTGAGTAGGTTGGGCAGAGATGAATCCTCTGCTTGGGCTTGAAGAATCGAGAGTGTTCTGCTCGTTCTTTATTTCCCACACCTAATTGTTCATTCCTACTCATCCAGCTGCTGCCTCCTCCTGCAGGAACCCCTTGCCAGGATGTTGAAAATCTCTAGCACCCAATTCGATTCAGGGTGTATCACTTTGGATCAACTCAACCAAGTTTTTATGGCATAAAAGCCTCTGAGGAAATGGGGGATGCCAATATGGCTCTGGAGGAGTGCTCCACTGTCTCCTTCACACTGTTTTCTCACCAAACTACCCTAGGCCCACGCCCCCCACCCCCTGGACCAACCCCTGCTCTAATGCCTACTCACCTATTCCATTTGTTGACTTCAAGCCAAAAGAATGATATTAGTCTCCTAATTTTATAACCTAGTTCTCCCTCTGGGAGAACCTGGCAAGCTACTGAGGGTTTCCTGCCCCCATGGGAGAGCCTTGCAAACTGCCCATGGTGTATTCATATGCCAAAATCAGTAAAAATACTGGGTTTCGTTCCCCTGACCCTGAAAGAGCCTCCAATGCGGCATTGTTGGGAAGGATGAGTAAAGAGAAGCTTCTAAAATCTCAGGGCTAGGATGAATGAAGACGTTACTGAGAGCGCTGGAGAAATTTGACGATCAACAGGGTGATGATGATGATGATGTTGATGATGATGATGATGATGATGATGAATTTTGCATCTATTGGATCTACTGAGACTTGCTTCCTTTTTATTTCCTCACATGTAAATCTAGTGATGCATCACTAGATACTGTGTACACAGAGGTTTATAGATATCTAATGATATCTATCATGATGTGAAAAAATAGAATAGAGTGCAAAGATAAATCCAGTTTTGAGGAATCACACCCAGTGGTACGTGAGACAACCAGGAACTTGGTACTAGGGGTTCATTCTCAGCATGCACAGGGGACTTTATGGTGCTATGAATCAAACCCAGGGCTCCTGCGTTCACAATGTGTGTTTCAGCCCATTGAGTGATCTCCCTGATTCAGTAAGTAAAATTCTGTTAGAAAACAGTTACTGCTTCTTTAGAGACTTTTATAAATTTATGAAATTTATTATTTATTATTTATAATTTATTATTAGAAATGTAGGGCTGGAGCGATAGCATAGCAGGTAGGACATTTGCCTTGCACACGACCAACCCGGGTTTGATTCTTCCACCCCTCTTGGAGAGGCCGGCAAGCTACCGAGAGTGTCCCATCCGCACAGCAGAGCCTGGCAAGCTACCTGTGGCATATTCAATATGCCAAAAACAATAACAACAAGTCTCACAATGGAGAGGTTACTGGTGCCCGCTCGAGCAAATCAGTGAACAATGGGATGAGAGTGACAGTGTGCTACATGTCAATCACAGTTTTTGATTTCTCTACATGTCCAGTCATTGTTGATTAAAAGCCAATCTGTCGAACTATTAGTCCTTTATTTAAAAATGTTTCCAGTAAAATTTAATTTTAAAACAAGTAGTCAGTTATTTCTCCAACCAAAATGTGTTTATTTAGAAAACAGGGCATTTAAGAAAAGATACACTCCTGTATATATTTTCCATGGATGCTTCTCTAGAACCCAAGCAACAACCCCTTCTAATGCCTCTGGAGAGGCTCCTGAGTGGGGAGAGAGGACCTCCTTCCCTGGGGGCTGGGTGACTATAAGACATACAAAGGCCTGGTGGTGAGGCCTGTATACTTTGCTGACTACGGATGCTGGAACGGTCTTCCAGGCCCGCCATCTCATTCTCCAGTTTCTCTCTATTAATCACAAAGGTCTACTCCTATGTGCCTCTGCTGGAGAGTCTAAAGGACAGGGACGAGGCCCCTGGGCCCCTGGGGACTTGAACACTCTCTGGCATATTTTCAGCGCTTAATTCATGTTTGTTTAAATGACTAGGGGATAAATTAATAAATTAAGACCAGATGGCAGTGTGGGCTTTTTATGGCTCGTGATAGGAGTTTTCAAACCATGTTCTGAATGAACATCCTTGAGAACACTGTTGGCTATATTTTTAAGAAAAGCAAACTGAAGTCATCTGAGCCTCTGCTAGCATCTGCTCAAACCATCTCACTGTATAGTGGAATTACTACCCTAGAAACAGCAGCAGCATTTGGAAACTATTGGAAAGACAAATGCTTGGGTGCCACCCAGGGTCTAGGGAATTAGAAGGGCCCCGGGCAGGACTCAGCAGTAATCTGAGGTTTAACAAATGTTCCAGGTGTTGCGTATGCTACTCTGAAAATACTGTTCTGAGAGTTCTAGTGCTCGAAACACTACAGTTTGCAAAGTGGTGACTTCCAGGGTTCTCTTCCACGGGCGTTTAGATTTTTAACATAAATTAATTGTTTGCAGCTGCAGCCTTAAAAGTCTCAAAGGACTGCATCATGTGGTGGAATTTAACGGATAAGTCAGACTCCTGGAAGGCTGGCTTTTGAGATGGGCATTCATTTGACTCTGCAAGATGGACATTTGGATGAAAATAGGAGAGGGAAATGCTCAAATAAAGTGTAAATTTTTTATCAACAAAAAGAAAGGGGCATTGGTCAGTGTGAAGCAAGATGAGTTAGGAAGATAAATGTATCTGGTAGAGGGAACCTGCTGCAGTAGTCAAAAGACAAGTGACCGGGCACAATTCAATTAAACTTTTGACCTTAATTTCTCCACCTAAAAATGGAAATAATGCCAAGAACTGCCAAGTACGGTTGGATGGTTAGCCCTGCACAAGAGCATATGGCTGAGGGCTAGTGGGAGCTGTTGTCCACACAGGCTGGGACTTGCATTCCCCATTCTACATGAAGAGGCACCTTTGTCTAACGCAGTGTTTCTCAAACGTTTTCTTACCATAGGCCCTTCTAACCTTGTCCTTCCTATGGCCCACTGTCTTACCAGGTGCCTCTGAAACTCGTGCTATGACTCCCCATTTATATTATTCTCATCTATGCCCCTATGCCAAATATTATGGCAATTGATGGAAATTGTACGGTGGAGAAACACTGGTGTAATTCACTTGCAGGCACCCTCTGAACTGGCAGAGGCTCTGACAATTCTGCCCTGCCTTCCTCATGAGTGGATGTGAGCGTCAAAAGAAAAGAGGAGTGAGAATGCAATTTCCAAAGACAAGGTATCACCTAAGGAAAAGAGAAAATGTTGTTTTGATTGTTACTGTAGGGCTATGCTTATATTTTGACTGTTTCTATCAGCTAGACTAGCCCAAAGCCTGCTACACGTACTGAACACAGATCGGTCCCCATTCACCAAGGTTCAAGCTGTCACCCTTAAGAATGTAGGTGCCTTTCTAGACTCAGGGATGGGTCCTCTCATAGTTCACTCCATCTATCAGGTTTTAGCACTTTGGGGAATCATCACTAAAGGCTGGCAGATTATTTGACAATCTGAGAAGTAACTAACCCTTCTCAACTACAAGCCTGGATACTCAGCTTAGAACCCTGGGAACTCTGCTAGTAGCAGCTGAGCCAGCCTTTGAGCATGCTGCATGCAGGAAAAAAGGTCAAAAGAGAACCTGAGGATTCCTCAGTCAGATCACAGACCCACACAACTGAGCCAGACCTGGACTTGTGTCTATTTTTGTGCTTAAGAAAAAAGGTGGTCTTTTCCAACATTTGTATTTGGGACTCAAATTTTCTTGAAGAGACGATAGAAAAGTCCTTGTTGACATGAGTTTATATGTTGTTTGGGGGATGGAGTATGTCATTTTGCTGAGTTTTCATTTAATAAACTCAGGTACATAATAGATTTGTACCTGAGTTTATTAGTATGATATGAAAAATTGAGCACCAAAAGCTTTTGTTAAATAACAGAAGTGCCAAAAGCACAAAGCCACAGCGATAGTACAGTGGGTAGGACATCTGCCTTGCATACAAAACTGACCCAGGCTCAAACTCCATATGGTCCCCAAACAGAAGTGATGCCTGAGTATATAGCCAGGAGTAAGCCCTAAGCATAACTGGGAGTGGCCCCAAAGCAAACAAATTAAAAGGCAAAAGTGCACTTAGCCTGGGGAGATACCTCAGGAGTCAGTACCGGAGTATTATCTCCAGCATACATGACCCCTAATAAACCAGCCCTGGAGGTTTCTAGATACCACTGGAATATTCCTGATGACCCCAATATTCTTGAGTTCCAGAAATACTACTTCATCAGGTTTGAGCATTGAATTGTCCATCCAAATTGGCCAAATATTATCAGAAGTGGGCCCCAGGCCCCTTGAACACTGCACGGGAGCCACCACCTCCCCACCCCCACCAAAATGGGAGATATGGTCTTACTCATTTTGCTCATTGCTATGTATGCAACACAGCACCATAATTTCCATCCAGATGAGCTGGCCCTGTTGTCTGGACATCTGAATGTTCCTTCTTCCCTTCCTTTTGCAGAATCTCCTTGGTTTTCTTCTTCTGTGTCTTCCTTTATAGGGACCAAATCTGGGTATTTGGGGTGTACTCTGACCAAGCAGTCAATTGTCTCTCAGTTTCTAACTTTTTCCCCTCTCTCTTCTACCCTGAACCCTTAACTTATTAAGCCTTGGAGATTCCTCACAACTCTGAAATGTTTTTGGCTTTGCAAAGGTGTTCTGGTAATAAGGCTTTAAAAACAGGTTTTATTTAGTATTGTTCTGTTTTGCAAATCAAAAATATATCTCAAACCCCTCCAGCCTGGGTCCCAGTGCTCTCTAGAAATACTCCCCAAGGAATTTCTGTACCATGAGATAAGGTGGCGGGCTGCCAGCGGGCCATGGGATCTTCAAACACCAACTAATTAAGTCCCAGCCAGCAAGCCACCTCAGTATGGGATGTGGGTATGTGGCGAGAGGGGGCGGGGGGTGGCTCTTGGAAGATAAGACACAAGACACATCCAGGGATGAAGGGCGGAGTTTTACCAATGTGATCAAATAAATCAGGAGCAGTCCATCTCATATGCAAGTGGGAATCATTCTACTGTGAGCTCCGAAGTTCTGGGAAAGAGTGAGGAGGAGGATGCTATGGAGTGGGAGGCTGCTGGCTCTGCTGCCCGCTGCCCAAGGCTCTGATGGAGTGCGATTATGGTATTAGCCAGAGCGGGGAGATAAGGTGAGATGTCATTAGCAGAGGAGAGCATGTCTTCCTGATTCCAGAGGCTAATCCCCAGTGACTCACTCCTTCTGAGCCTCCCATGGGGATGTGAAGGCACTGAAGGTCATTGCTTATTCCTAAGACCTGTGTTATTTCTGCTGCCTTTGTTGGAATTCTAATTACCTTCTGTGGCCTTCCTGTTGCCAAGGGGGTATATTTCGCCGGTGTATTTGACAAGCAGCTTTGCTCCCCTTTCCTTCGCTTACAATATAAGAATTCCCAGGACTTCAGCTGCCCGTTTGAGTTTTTTAAATGTTCGTAAAATGAAGTGAACCCAAGCCCTCATCCACGAGCCTCCTCAGAGCTCAGTTTAGTAACATGTGGATTGGAGGCTGTCAAACTGTAGAGACCCATTTGCTCAGACTCTGGGGCCATGCCTAGAGCACGATTCCACCCACTGCCCACCCCCCAGCACATACATTGGCAGAATAAGGTTTCTTTCCAGGCTTTCAGGTGCTTATAGAGGTGCAGAGAAATTCTCGGGTTGAATTGCAAACATTTCCAGTGAAAGCTTTTGTTGGCCATGCTGTCCTTAAGTTAAAAAAACAAAAAGTGCATGAGCATCCACAGGAACTGTGAGCTTTACCTTGTGGATATTTCTTTTATTGGGGGTTGAGGGTCTTTTACCCTTCTCCCCTCCTTTCTCCTAAGTTACCCATATTTGAGTGGAGATAAATTAAAAACTGACAAGTCTTTGTCAGACCTCTTTATTTTGTTTTGTGGGCCACACCCAGCAATGATCCGGGGTCACCTCTGGCTCTGCACTCAGGAATTACTTCTTGGTGGTGCTTGGGTTGTATATGGTATAGCTGGAATTGAACCCAGGTTGGCTGCACGCAGAGGAAGCACCCTACCTACTGAGATGGTGCTATCTCTCTAGCACCATCCCAGACATCTTTACAAACCATTGGCAGTGGGAGGAAGAATGTCACCTCCTAAAATTCTTCCAGGTCACATGTAGTGCAGGTTCCCAGGGATCATGTGGTCCCCTTACCTGTGTCTATTACAGGGCTGAAACTGTCCCAGCATCTGTGCTATTGCTGTTGCAATGCTGAGCTGCAGCGTCCTGGCTTCGCCTCCTCTCCCGGTGCCCACAGGAGCCTGAGAGAGATCTTAGATCAGTTTCTCCTCAGTCCACTGCCTCCAGTCTGTGCCTGAGGCTTTTAGTAGTAATCATGCTGCATAAACCCTTCTCTAAGTTCAGAGCTGAATGAGAAGCAGGCACAGCAGTCCCACTTTCTACCCAAACCCTCTCACTTGGGTCTCTCCTGTTCTCTCCTGTGCATTAGTCTGAGCTCAGTCAGGCCCTCTTTGGAGAGAAAAGCAGCCCCTGTCACAGACACCAAACAACCAGCCTCACACCCCTCCACAGCAAGCACCACGCCTTGGAGGCCTGGAACTCAGGAGAGCACTTCTATCTAAGCTCCCAGACACTTGTTACATAGTAAAAGCATCATATTGATTATTAAACCCCAAACCTGATTATACCCAGGGCGTAAATCTACTGCCCATTCTGTTTCTCATGTCAAGGTTTACATCAAAGGAATACCGGATCTCATGTTTAAAGCCTCAAAAAGCACCTCCCCTGATTGTATAGTCTGCAATTCACTCTGACACTGAGAACTGGGGTTCTGAGTGTACACTGAGTTTAAATGGCTTCTCCCTTCTCCAGAGCTTCCTTCATTCTATACTGAAGCTTTCACATAATCCAGATAATAATCCAAAGAAGACCCTTATCTATAATATCTTCGCAAATAGATTTCATACATAACCTTATAGCTACTGTCTTAATTTGGGCTATAACCATAAATAGACCTTGAATCAAGGATTGGGATGTAATGTACTCATTAGGATAGGGTAGTATTATAGGCGGAATTGTGTTCCTCTTCTCCCACAACAACCCTACATTGGATCCCAGTACCTCAGGAGGTGACCCAGTTTGAAGACAGTCTCTTTGTAGAGGGAAACAGCTTAAAATGAGGTCATTGAATGGTTTCAATTCCTAGATGACTATTGTTCTCAAGAGAAGGTAAAATTTGTAGGGAGAACTCACTAGAAGGACATCCCATGAATATCAAAGCAGAGATCAGGGCAGTGTGCCTATAAGCCAAGGAAGGCAAAAAAAAATTACCAGTGGACCCCTGGAACTGGGAGAGAAACTAAGGAACTCAGAACCTCAGAAGGAACTCCCTATGTCTATGTTAATGTCAGACTTCCACTGTCCTAAACCAGGAGACAGTATATCTGTCATTCAAGCCTTCACCAAAACATACCCCCCACCTTCATGACTGCCTCTTCAGCCCTGGGGTCTGTGGCACTATGTGCAGAGACCATTGTAAACAAACACAGGAAGTACTATTGGAGGTAAAGAGGGAGACAGGAAGGAAAACAGCCAGTGAGCAGCACTGTGGTGAGAAGGTTGCACTGACCCTCTGAGGACAGTGTAGGCACAACTCTAGGTGCCATCCCAGCTGAGGGATGAAGCAACTGAGATATTCATCCTCCAACTCTCACCCCGCCTTTGTGCTAAGGTCTGCAGAATTCTTGCAAGCTTGGCAAAGCCTTCCCAGGACAAGAGTCTCATGCAATTATCAAGAAACGGTTGACATGCACTAGAACAGCAGGTGCGACCTGTGCACTTAGAAAACACTCTAGCTGCAGCCTAGACATCTCATTTGGCTGGAGCGATAGCACAGTGAGTAGGGCATTTGCCTTGCATGCAGCCAACCCGGGTTTGATTCCTCCGCCCCTCTCGGAGAGCCCAGCAAGCTACCGAGAGTATCAAGCCCAAGCGGCAGAGCCTGGCAAGCTACCCATGACGTATTAGATATGCCAAAAACAGTAACATCAAGTCTCACAATGGAGACATTACTGGTGCCCGCTCAAGTAAATTGATGAGCAACAGGATGACAGTGCCAGTAATCCCTGACCCATACAGAGCAATCCAGGTGAACATTTCACCCCATTTTTCTGAGAGCCTGGCATGGACCTAGTGCCGTCAAAAAGGTGGAAAGTGGTGGGTGGAGTGATAGCTAATTTTTAGATTCCCCAGGAGGCTAGCTGTCCATACCTACAATTTGAAGACCTGGCCTAACTGCACTCATTTTGGAGGGAGAAATCTCCAATGCTGTGTCCACCATCAGGACAACTGGCAGTGGCAGCAGCCCTAGTCCTTTGACTTACTTTTTTTTTTCCATCCAACACAGCCAAAACCTCTTGATTCCTATTTCCCTTTGAGCTGACTGAGGAACTCCCAATATTTCTTCAAAACTAGTTTTCTTGGGGTTGAAGAATGCAGTTTGATGTTAAAACACTTGCATGTATGAGATCCTGGGTTCGAGGCTTAGGACTGAAAACTAAATGAAACAAACAAAATACCAACACTAGCTGGCTTATTCTTAAAACATTTCCATGACCTTCTACTCAAGGTCAAGTCCAGATCTTGAACTATAGCCACATCACAACTGGTACACATCCTATCCTGTGATATTGCCTATGCTGAGTTAGGATCTCGCCTCCTGGGAAGAGCCCCTTCCTCATCCCATATGCCTCCCATCAGGAAAGTCCACCTTCCATCCGTTTATAGATGGTTATGCTTTTCAGGGATCTGAAAACTGTGGGGCCAGAGACATAGTACAAAGATTATGTGGCTGACTCTGGTTCAATTTACCAGAACTCCCCATATGGTCCCCTGAGAACTACCAAGAGTGATCCCTGAGGACAAAGCCAGGAATAAACCTTGAACATTCATTGTGACCCTCAAATGAAACAAACAACCATGCCCTGCTTGTCTAGTGAGGACAAAATACTTTTTCTTGTCTCTTTCAAGACACTGTTTCCATCACAGTCCAGCAGCCTAGATAGTCAGCAGCCTTTGCTTTCTGGTACAGACTTCTCTGCCCCTATGAAAGGTTCCCCTGTGTTTGGATTTACTGTGTTGCTTCTCACTTTGAGTTTTTTGTTGCTGCATTTACAGATCGTGGTTAGTCACTGCACAACCCAGGTTCTGAGCTTGTCTCTCTCTGAAAGCAAGAAATGACCCAAATCCTCTCTGGTATAAACTTTTATGATGCCGCCACAGAGTTGTTTCGGGTCAGAAGTTTGTGGCTGGAAAAAAAAAAACACCACCAAAACGGTAAAAATGAGAGAGATTCCAAAGAACTAAATAACTTGCCCAATGTCATCCAGTTAGGAAAATAGTTGAGGAGAGCACATAAGCCATCTCTGTTATCATTCCATATTAACATAAAACTTTGGACCGATGCAGCCACATATAGATGGATAACCGTAGAGAGAGTATTTGTGATTTGAGCTTTGAAAGGGAGGAAGCACAGTCCTCGCACAGAAGCTTGTTCACAGGACAAGCTGTGATTAGCTCACTCTCAACACCCCTGGTAGCATTGATTGAATCATGACTGCGTGCTAAGACCTCTGCTAAGCACTCTGGGTCTTGTCCTCCTGCAATGTAACACTCTACCGACACAATAGTCCAATTTGTACAAGAGAAAACGGAGATTCAAGGAGGTTACGTCTGCAGCTCAAGGTTATTCCATTCACAAGTGGGAGAGCAAAGATGTGAACTCATATCTTTCTCTCCAAAACTCAGAGGGTCAGGCACCAGGCAAAACCTGAGGTGGCAGAGATCATAAAGGTGAGAGGGAAAGAGTGTTCTGATATTTCCTTAGTCTGTAGTAATCAGACATCCTCTTTATCTGACTACTACATGTCTGGACTGTGTGATTCCACATAATCACACTGCTGTGATTATGAAGGTAAAAGTGTCAGAAATCCAACTCAAATGGAACTAAACAAAGGGGATTTACTGATTCCCACAACAGGGCAGTTCAAGGGATGTTGGCCTCAGGTATGGCTAGACCCTTGGATCTCAGTCCATACCACGAGGTGTTAGTCCTACATCATCTTGTCTTAGTTTCTTCTGAAACAGCTTCTATGACCAAAATGAATCTGCAGGGTGGACATGGCCATTGTAATGATAATTCTGGAAACTGCTCTTTAAAATTCACATACAGAGGGACAAAGACAAAAGTTTTGAACAGCACTGTCTCAGCAAAAACACAATCCAAACTATAGTCACCTCTTGGACATTTTTAATAGCTCTTGATACTAGCACTTGAGAGGACATATGAGATTGTTATCACAGAAGTGCACAGGAGAGGAAGTGAGAGAAGGGTCCACTCTGGGGTAATAGACTTAGGCACTTGGGTTCCCAATAATCCCCCCAACACACACACATACACACACGCACACACAACTATCAACAACAACAACTGACCCAAATTTGATGCCTTATTCCCTCACCTTCTCACTCAACACATATGGGCAAACATTTGGGTCTTCAGCTCCTGTGCCTTCCCAGGTAAACGGTGGACAAGTTAACGGGTGGACACTCCTCCCTGCCTCTCATAACAGGGTTTTCAAAGTAGATGAAAAGCATAGGAACTGGCATTTACTTAACCTCCAGTTTAAACAAATGGGGAAACTTTGACCCAAAGAAGTGGTTAATGGGAGAGGTGACTCTAAGCTGGAAACTCTCTGGCCCTTACCTGGTCGATGATCCACCACACTGCTGTGATTATGAAGGTAAAAGTGACAGAAATCCAACTCAGATGGAACTAAACAAAGGGGATTTACTGATTCCCACAACAGGGCAGTTCAAGGGATGTTGGCCTCAGGTATGGCAAGACCCTTGGATCTCAGTCCATACCACGAGGTTTTAGTCCTACATCATCTTGTCTTAGTTTCTTCTGAAACAGCTTTATCCATTGGCTATTTGACCATGTAAGCCACCTTATGTTTTTCTTAAATGGTCGCTGATGGTACTGGACCATTTTCATTGCATCTTGATCATATCCACATCACCCCTTCTCTTTTGTTGTTAAATCTTTTTCTTGAGATTGAGGAGTTTTAGGGGACACAATATCAATGTATGGGAGTCTTTTATCATCACTCCCTCAAACCTAGGTTTGTGCTTGCACTGTCTCCTAGCTCAGAGGTTCTTAATGAGGGTGAGTGTAAGGGAAAATCCATGCTTTTTACTAAGGTGAAAAAAATGGGGTTATATCCTAGTGTAATTATGCAAAACCAACTGTGCATGTAAACATGCTTTTTGGCAGGTAAAGTAATATGTTCTCCAAGGAATAGAAAATAGAATTTTCTCTGGGGCTATTTGGAGAATTTCTCTTGGGATAAAAGCTGGACTTTGAATTTGGTGGTCTTCAGCTCTTATTGCCAGAAACAAGGGGTGTTTACAAGATGATGGAGTATCTACTGTGCTCTATTTTTTTTTTGCTCGAGGCCACTACTAAGAGATTATGTCTACCTGATCACATCTACATAATTTCAAACGCACTTAGAGATTGTTTAAGTGAGACTAAAGAGTCCCCTCTGATTCTAAGTTTGAGAAAAATGGTGACATACATTCCCTGCTTCGTGTGAAATTGTGATGGGAAGGATTTTGCTTAGTTTAACTCTTAATGGCCTCTCTGGGGAGAGGCTTTTTATTTTATGCCAGGCTCCAACATGCTTCTCCAATTTTCTCCTCCTGAGCAAAAACTCTCATGCAAATATGACACGCAGCACGCTCGGGGAGAAGGGTGGGGGTCCTTGGGGGAAGTAGGGCATCCCAGCTTCAGCTCCTTCTGCCTGTCATCCACCCACACCTGGCCTCAGGTTTCCTGGCCAGTCTCCATCCCACTTGCTTCACATTTAATTTTTATTTTGATAGTCTCTGACTGGTCTGAGGAACAGGATGCATTTTCACAATAAAGTAGCACAGATTCTTTGACCTAACTGACCACCACACTGCAAAGCCATTTCAGGGAGGGTGGGAGCCAAAGTGCTGCTCCCCACCGTGATTCTCTGATGTCACTAATAGGGAGGTATCAAAGATAAGGAAAGAGTGGAGACTGTAGAGATTTGCTAAGAAAGAAGCAAGGAAGAAGGGAGTTTGCTGCTTGAAGGATACTCAGCTCTTATGCAAAAGAGTTCCAGTCCCTCAGACACTTAGCCTCTGAAACCATCAAAGACCCATTATTCATCCCATATGTTGGGTGGGAATTATATCAAAACCCTCCTAAAGATAATCTACAGGAATTCATATTTTGCTTATGTGAGCCCAGCCCAGGGCTTAGTTCCTGTGGAGGAATATGGTTACCAGCAACTGAAACAAACTAAAAGCAACAGGGAAGTTTTAAGGAAGCACCCACAAAACTGGTATGAAGCCAGAGAACAATGCTGAGAACAGTGAATTTATGGGAGCAAGAAGCCCAAGCCTGGATTGAAAATAAAAGAGACTGATTGGGCCTGAAATTATGGCAATACATGGTCACCACTTAAGTTTTCAGGCCTCAGAAGGGAGCTTCTTCTTCTCCTTCTCCTTCTTCTTCCTTCTCTTTCTCCTTCTCCTTCTCCTTCTCCTTCTCCTTCTCCTTCTCCTCCTTCTCCTCCTTCTTCTGCTTCCTTCTTCTTCTTCTCCTTCTTCTTCTTCTTCTTCCTCTTCTTCTTCTTCTTCTTCTTCTTCTTCTTCTTCTTCTTCTTCTTCTTCTTCTTCTTCTTCTTCTTCTTCTCCTTCTCCTTCTCCTTCTCCTTCTCCTTCTCCTTCTCCTCCTTCTCCTCCTTCTTCTGCTTCCTTCTTCTTCTTCTCCTTCTTCTTCTTCTTCTTCCTCTTCTTCTTCTTCTTCTTCTTCTTCTTCTTCTTCTTCTTCTTCTTTTGCTTTTTTGGGTCACACCCAGCAATGCACAGGGGTTACTCCTGGCTCTGCACTCAGGAATTACTCCTGGCGGTGCTTGGGGACCATATGGGATGCTGGGAATAGAACCTGGGTTGACCATGTGCAAAGCAAATGCCCTGCCTGCTCTGCTATCTCTCCAGCCCCAGAGAAGGGAGTTTCTGATGGTGCAACATACATCACATCCAAGCAGCTGTCTGTACTACACTGGCCAAAGGTCTGTCCTGCTCACCTCCTGCTAGGCAAAGCCATTACCTATAACTTACCTTCTCTCCAGTGCCACATATCAGAGGAAGTTGGTAATTTCCCAGAAGGAAGTATTGTACACTAAACTGTGGAACTTATAAAATAATTTATAAATTTCCTGCAACTGGCAAAGGAACAGAGTATTGTGTATAAGATAATTTAAAAATAAGATATCACAATCTACTACAGCACTGTTCCCTAACAGTAAAAACGTTATTTTATGTAAAAATTGCATTTAATAAAGGAGGACTTCTTTCCAGGAAGAAATCATTGAGAAAACCTCAAACTGGAGGAATCTCTGAAAGGAACTTCATCAAAAGGCAAATCTGACCTGGGTGTGAAGGGATCAGAGTGCAGAAACAGAAAGGAGGAAATAGGCAAGTGAGAAATGCTAGGAGGAGGCAAAACTAAAGTGGTATGAATGAATGAGTGCACCCAAATTCTTGTCATTTCTCCTGAGACCATCTCACTGCAATGACTACCCACCAAGTCTTTGTGTTTTTTTTGTTTGTTTTTTTAATTTTATTGAATCACTGTGAGAAAGCTGCAAGCTTTCATGTTCGGGTTACAATCTCACAATGACCAAACACCCATCCCTCCACTAGTGCACATTCCCCACCACTAATATCCCATGTATACTCCCCTTTCCCACCCTACCCCTGCCTCTATGGCAGACAATATTCCCCATACTCTCTCTCTACTTTTGGGCATTATAGCTTGCAACTCAGACACTGAGAGGTCATCATGTTTGGTCCATTATCTACTTCGGCACACATCTCCCAATCTGACAGATTCCTCCAGCCATCATTTTCTCAGTGATCCCTTCTCTATTCCATCTGCCTTCTCCTCTCCTCTCATGAAGCAGTCTTCCAGCTATGGAGCAATCCTCCTGTTTATACTGTATATACTGTTCTTGGGTGTCAGCCTCATCTGATGTTATTTTATACTCCACAACTGAGTAACCTGCCCAGTCTTTGAATTCTCACTCTACTACTGTGACACCAAACCATTTGTTAAACCTTTTGAGTTTTCTGTTATTTAAAGGAAAATAAAAATTCCTACCTCATGGGATAGAATTAGACAAGAACAAAGCCTACTGCAGTGCTTGGTCTCTATAGCAAGAATTTGGCGATTGTTGCTTCCTTTTTAATTTTCACTTTTTAATTTTCCCTCTTTAGGTTGGGGAGGACTGGAGCAATAGCACAGGTGGTAGGACTGGAGTGATCGCACAGCAGGTAGGGCCACCTTGCACGAGGCTGACCCAGATTCGATTCCTCTGTCTCTCTCAGAGAGCCTGGCAAGGCTACCGAGAGTATCCTGCCCCCACGGCAGAGCCTGGCGAGCTACCTGTGACATATTGGATATGCCAAAAACAGAAACAAGTCTCACAGTGGAGACGTTACTGGTGCCCACTCGAGCAAATCGATGAACAACGGAAGGACAGTGGTACAGTGCTACAATTAGGTTGGGGATGTGGCTCAGTCAGTTATAGAGCACAAGCCTTACATATATGGATCAATCCCCAGAACATGCATGCGCTCACACACACACACACACACACACACACACACACACACACACACACACACAGAGAGAGAGAGAGAGAGAGAGAGAGAGAGAAACTACTCTCTTTATATTAAATTATGTTGCTTTATAGGTAAGAAACATTTGAGAGTCATAATCTGACTAATTAAATCAGGCAGATAATGCTTGTTAAACACTTACAGGAAGTTCTTTGTTCCTGATACTGACTCTGCCTCTGTGGGCCAGGAGACCAGCCTTCACCTGACACCCTGAGTTGAGGGGAAGTCTGCAAACATGTCCAGGACTCATACACTGCATTTTTGTTTCTTCTTCTGTCTGAGGAGACCTTCCTGGGTCTTCAGTAAGCCCGGGTATCCCCTTATCCAGTGAGTCTCTAGAGAAGTTATTTCATTTAAAGGAACTAGCTTGTTTCACTTTTACCCAAGGGAATTTGGAGGACCCAGATGAAGGACAGGCACGTGGGCAGGATTCCAGAGCTCAGGCACCAGAGACCATCAGGATGGAGATTTATGGCAGTTTATTGAGGCCTTCAGGTAAAGTGAGTGGACTCAGCGCTCTGTGAAGCAGGACCTTGGATGGTAGGTGCTGTGGATCTTTGTGCAGGGGATCCACAAGCAAGGGTGAGCCCAAATGACCACCCTGCCTAACAGCCTCACCCTGACTTCTCTTCTGGCAGAGTTATTCTGGTAAAGAAGCACATTTTCTAGGGGGAAACTCAATGCCTGGGTGAGAACCATGGATCAAAGAATTCCCGAGAGATTTAGAAAAGCTTAAATGCCTGCAGGATCAGGCAAGTGAGATGAGTAAAGCAGTTCAGAAATGAATGTTCTGCATTGCCCATTCTCGAACTTTGTCCTTTGGAGGTTTTTTGTTTGTTTGTTTTTCCACTTTTGTAGGTAGAGAATACTGTTTCCCCCATTATAAGAGTGTTTTTCTTTTAAGTTCCTTAGTCATAATGGAAAGGACAAGAGCACAAATGTTCAATTATTAAATAGCATCAACAACCACCACAGTAGGCAAGCCAAATTTAGTCTGTTTTCAAAAGTGCTAGTTTAACACAGCTGGTTTAGCATGGCTGGAAAGCCTGCTTCCCCTATAAGTACTCTGATTTCAATAGTCCAGGGTCACAATCCCCAACTGACAATATGAAAGGAGGTGAACAAAACACTTAAAGTTCCAATGTAACAGTCTTATGTTGCCATATTCAACAAAGACACAAAAGAACTTTTCCAGGGAAGCATTATAGGACAGTTTTAGAATGAGGTTCTGGTATATTTGGCATGTAATGAGACTTTCCTTCAATTGGACAGTGAGGTGGCACCAGCCAATATAGGAAATCCTCTATGGAGTTTTACAGAATTGAGAATTTCTTTTTAAAATTAATGTTCTGTATGTGCAATAGGGGACTTGAAAAAGAAGTGCAATTTTGTCCAGGAAGGAAAGCAGAAAATTTTCTTTTATTGTTTTGGATTTTGAATTGGTTTTCTTCACAAAGTTATTGAAACCTAGGGAAATTAAAAAGTATTTTGGAAAATATTTCATATATAGATGGATCACATATTTTAGTATTTATTAGCAACTATATATCTATTCAGTTGTCACAGAAATGTCAAGTTCCAAGCAAGTGCTGAGAATATCACAATATCCTGTTTGGTATTCAGAAATTTTATCTCCCCAACTAAGTTCCAATAAGATACTTAAAGACAGATATTATGTCTCAGACTGAATTCCTCAAATAATCTGGAACTTTCTCCTCTGTATTATAGTGATATGTATTATCTCCCCTTTTGAGAGACAGAATATGTCCAGTAAATATCTATTGACTGGCAATGTAAATAAATTCAGCTCTCTGGGAACATAAAGCATAACTGAGGACAGCAGGATAGCAGGGATGACCACGCACATGTGCACACATACACAGATACACACACAGACACACACAGAGGCACAAAATACTCCCTAAATAAATCCCCTGTTCAGTTGTTAATGCATTTTAGATTAGGAAATGACAGGAGGTTGTCTCTTCTGGATTGTGCAAGTGTTGGCCATCTTTGGTCAGAAAAATAAGTACTAGGAGTCGTCTGTTGTATAATAAACCTGCAAGTTGTAGCAGCTTTATGTTTCTTTTAAGGACACCTATTATCTCACTGTTTCAGAGGACCAGGAGATGGTGGTTTAGCCAGATACTGCTGGCTCAGGATCTCCCATTAAATCAGCCACACTGCTCCTGACCAGAGCTGCATAAACTAGAAGGTTCCCTGGAACCAGAGGCAGGAAACCTCAAGTTCTCACCATGGGGGAAAGATGAGGGGGTCTCTGCATAGATCTGTTCATCACAGAGCAGAGGGTCTGAGACAAAGTTGAAGATTTTCATGCCCTCTTCTCAGAGATGATATGCCAGCCTACAAGGGGCCTGCAGAGGAACGGATTATAGGCAGTTGTGTGGTTGCATGGCGGAGGATGAGGGGGTTGCCTTGGGCCAATAGTTGGCAGGGGGTTGGGGGTGTTCAATATTCAATGTGTTATCAAGGAGGCTTAAAGACTCCTATCTTTTCTGCTGTTCTTTCTCTTCTTTTCACAGGCAGATAACATTGATTTCTCTATCAAGGGATGGGGAATATAAGTTCAACTGAGTGCAGATGTGAACAGTGATTTAAAGAAAAAAACAATCATTCTGTGAGTTGATCTGGCTCATACTGGTTCAGAAAAAGGCTGCAGATGACAGCCTCTGTCCCCTAGTCCTATCCGGGCAGACTTGAGATGCTTTTGTCTAGCATCAGATCTGAGCCCACCACACAAATGTAAGGGGCTTCCTGAGACTGATGGATTGTGCTGCGCCCCCACTCCCAGGACCAGAGCTGGGTGTCTTGTTCATGGCCCTCGAGCTTAGAGGAGGTTTGGCAAATCCCAAACAGTCATTATCTGTGAAATAAAGTTTTCTTTAAAAGAGAGTCCCGTTTGCATTCCTTCTTAATGAATTATTGTTGAATGAACAAAGGACACAGTTAGATACTCTCTGAAGTCTAAATTCCCAGGCTCGTATGATCTGGGTTCCAGAGGATAGAGGTAAAAATGAATATTCAGATGATTTCAGAGGCATACATTGGTTTTAAATACCTTATTGCAGTGAATATGTGTGTGTTTAGAGAAATATGTGCCTGTGGTTTCAAGCACTTCCCTTGTGGACCTCATCTGATTTCATGACAGTTACACATTTATTTCAATTTTTCCTACTACCTGTAGGTTCCCAGAAGGCAGGACTAGGTCTCTGCTGTTTATGGGGGTATCCCTAGGACTTGATTAAGTGCAAGGCTCAAAGCAAGGCTCCAGTTCGTTTTGTGGAATAAATGGATGGGTGGAAGGATGAGAGAGCAATCCTAGAAAACTACCTCATTTAAAATTGGAATCAGTCTTGGAAGGGTCTTAAGTTAGCCAACTGTGGAAAAATCCAAGCTTGAAGAAGAGGGACGCTATGGCAACCCTTGTTTCCTTTTTGTTTTTCAGACTGGGTGGCCCCATTACTTGCTTCCTGCCTGGCAGTTTCAGGGGTTGGACTGCCCCAAGCTTTGGCCCATTTCCTTAGTTTAAAACCAGAAATAGATCCACTAAGTACTCAAGCTCTCTATCCCCACTAGAGGGCGCCTTCATAGACTGCCATGTTGCCCTCCACTGTCCTGGACCTTCTGCTGTCCTGGGAGTTAAGACTGGGGAGACACAGAAATGGAGAGGGAGAAAGAGACAGAGAGAGAGAGAGACAGATACAGACAGAGAGGGATAGAGAGGCATAGACAGAGAGAGACAGCGAGAAAGACTGGAGGTGAAGGGGAGAGAAATAGACACATTTAGTGTGTGTATTGCATAAACTTGACACCCAGAGATTTGAGTGTGTGCAAAGCTTCCAAAGGTTTTGTCCCCACCTCTGAGTCACTCGTCATTGAACCAAAACTCTCTGATTAATTTGATGCAGACATAATGGCCAAGGAGGGGGTTGAGGTGGGGAGGCAGTTGGCCTCTGTCCTCTCTAATCAAACTGATTTAGGGTAGAGAGAAATTAAGTCAAGGATAGCACATCATTTTTATCTCTTATACCAATTCTAATCAATTGGTATTGGCTGCCCACGCTGCTGTGTCATGAAGGATTCTGAGACTGGGTTCCAGCTCAATGAGAAAGTATGCCACAATCAATTAACAATGTCTGCCATGGGCACAAAAAGAGTGAGTAACTCATGAGCCATAGATAAGCCACAGCGGGGGATGCTGGCTAGTACACTGGAGCAGTGAAAATTTGAGAATGCTTTGGCCTTCAAGGGAAAACAAAGATCTTTGTTTACTTCAATACAAGCCCATATCACAATAGCAGCTTTATTTGCTCAGTTGAAAGGAGAGTAAGGAAAGAAAGACAAGGTTTAAGCCCCTGGCACCTGTGTCTAATTTCTGTGGAGCTTTTTTCCCCTTCCTTCCTTTCTTGCATACATAGGATCACAAGGAAACCAGAACCACATGCGTAATTAATACTTAGCAAGTGGAATGTTAGGCAGGTAATGCATTTAGAAAGAAACAGCAAACTAGCTTTCTCTTACCGTATCCAATCAGATGGTGGGGACACCCTTAAGCTCCTAAATTTCTGAGCCTGGGCTTGGATGCCTGAATCCCAGGACTCTTAGCTGGTCCCTATGTCTGTGCGTTTTGTAGCACCATGGAAATTAAGTTTCTACAGGTAACTGTGATACCAGGTACCCATAAAATGACATCAGCCCAAACACTAAGAACACATAGGGCCCGAAGCCCCCGACCTTGACCTTTTCAAATCAACCCTCATACTATTAGCACAGACCCAACCACTGCATGCACACACACACACACACACACACACACACACAGTGCCCTCAGACACTCCTTAATATCAGGACTCACACATTCATAGGGGCATGTGCTCTCAGCCCGGCTGGTTGGCCCCATCACAGCCTGGCAGTGGCCTCAAGGTCACACATGGCAAAGAGGCGCCAGCACTGGGACTGTTGCCTCCCCAGAGATATTTGCTTCGTGTGCTCTGACTCTGCTCACCATTTATTTATTTACTAGTTTCTTTGGCTTTGAGGGAGATTTTGGGCCATTCCCAAATGACCCAAATGAGTGGTGCATGGGGCCTATTCCTGGTTCTGCATTCAAGAGTGGCTGCTGGCATTTTAAATCCCAGGGAACTGAACAAGAATTGAAGGGGTCAGCCCCTTACTCTCCAGCTCTTTTCTTCCTCCTCTTAAAGGTATGCTAAGTGACTTTAGCTCTAAGTAGGCCTCAGCCCTTTCTGGAAGCTTGTGTGTTGCCTTCTGGAAGCCTGTGTCCTTCCCTCTGTTAGCCACTTTCATCAGCACCTAGTGTGTCCTCGATCACCCTTCCCTTGCTCTTGAACAATCTCATATCAATTCCTTCAAGACCATGTCAAGGACACTCCTCCTTTCCTCCCACATCAAGCCAAAGTCACCCAGGTAGTGAGGAAGATGCTCATTCCCTCCCCTGTTGAAAATCAGAAATGAGCTTCTTAAGGAAAATGGGGACACCACATGTTACTGTAGCATTTAATAGTTCAAAGGCGTCTTGTGGCCAAAGCGATAGTACAGTGGGTAGGGCATTTGCTTTGCACATGGCCAACCCAGGTTCTATCTGTGGCATCCCATATGGTCCCCCAAGCAGCACTAGGAGTGATTCCTGAGTGCAGAGCCAGGAATATCCCCTGAGTACTAATGGGTGTGGCCCCCACCCCTTCCCCCCCCCCACCATAAAAGCATCTCAGTGTTCAGTTGATCTCATTACAGTGCAAAATACCTTCACATCAGGCAGTTTTTACCCAGTTCTCAGAGAGTAAACTGAGTCTAGGAAAAGTGAACTATCTTGCTTGAGACCATGAAACAGATCAGAGGCAGAGCTCAGGCCCCCACCAGCCTCACAGGACTTCACAGCGACCTCCCTCCTGATGCAGGCCCTCTGGTCTCTATTTTCAGCACAGCTCCAAAAATTGTCTTTTTAGAGTTTGTGCACAGACAAGTTTGTGCATCTTATGAAAGTTGTCACTGATTCTTAGCCCCTGCAGAAACCTAATTTCCTCATGATCCCTGATCTCCTGATATAGAGGAATAACCCTCTCCCAGCTGTCATTTCTGTTTCCCTAGGGTTCAAATGTTCTAGAAAGGGTGAGCCACTCCGATAATTACAATCTAACAGGAATTAATTTATTGATGCCCTCTTCTGAGTGACAGGAACAGGATTGGAGTGACGCTCACACAAGCAGGAAAGGTTGCAGAATGGGGATGAGAATAGAAAGGAAGCCTACCTACATCTTGACCTCACCCTTCCCATTAGATGCAGAATCAGACGCACTCTGCATACAGCCTGAATGAGGTTAAACTAAAATAAGCAGAGAAAACAGAAACCAAGCCATCCTCAGGGAGACTAGCACGGCTCTGCAAGTAGAAAGCATCAGTCTGGGGCTTTGCCAGAGAACAAGAAGCACTCAGTTTCAAATATTTTTGTTCTCTTGTACTTCCATCAAATTCTAAGCTACACGGATCTTCTCTTTGCAAGGACAAGAACCAAATGACATTGCTTTCCTTTTATTTCCCTCCCAAAGTTCCTGTGCACCTGAGATAGCAGCTGGGGGTAGAGAAGTTCTGGGACTCAAAGAGGGCTCCTAAGTCTCTACCACATGACCCTGAAAGCTTCCCTGCGTGTAAGGCCACCGTTCTACGTTCATCCTTTTCCAACTGCTCTTTCACTTGGATATTTCCAGAGGAATGAAGGCCAACATCTTTATCAACCTCTCATACAAATCTCACTCTGTTAGACTTAGACCATTGTCTTAGGGCCTCCATTCCAGCCTTGATCCTAAAGTCCTTTACCTCAGTGCCATCCTCAGTGTGAAGTTCCCTTCCTTAATCTTCATGCCACCTTATTGTAACCTCTCTACTCAAGGTTAGTTCATTTCTGTAAAGTATTTTGTGGTATAAACTACTCAATAAATACTGGTTTTTATAATTAGAATGTGACACCCTTCCTTGATTGTATACTTTTGAAGGTTTTTTAAAAATAAATAAATGTATACTGTTATAATCACTATATCACTGTCATCCTATTGTTCATTAATTTACTCAAGCAAGTACCAGTAACGTCTCTATTACACTCAGCCTTGAGATTTTAGCAGCCTCTCCTTGCTCATCTTTCCCAATGATTGGACACTCTTTCAGGGTCAGGGGAATAAGACTTATCATTACTGTTTTTGGCATATTGAATATGCCATGGGTAGCTTGCCAGGCTCTGCCGTGCAGGTGGGATACTCTTGGATCTCTGAGAGTTATGTATGTGTCTGTTACTGTATTTGGGATATGAATATGCCATGGGGAGCTTGCCAGGCTCTCCCAAACAGGCAATAGACTCTCGGTAGCTTGTCAGCTTCTCCAAGAGGGAGATCTAGGCTATTAGATGTCTCACGGCCGCATTGCAACCCCGCATTGCGGGAGCTTGGTTTTATAGTCTCAGGATGTTTGCCATTGATAGGATTACATGGCACTGGGGACAGTTTCTGGGTGTGGTGTGACTGCCTAGCTACTGGAAAATGGGGGATCTGGGTGGAAGAAGCACAGTTCCGATCTGAGCAGCCTTGGAGATCTTGCCCCAGGTCTCACACACCCGGGTTCCTTTGCTGGTTCCTTCATGTGTGAAGCTCATCCAAACATGTGGAGAGTGGTCTTGAGTATGGCTGTGGCTGGGTTCCAGAGGTCTTCAACTGCTGGGGCTCTGCTCAATATAATTCATACTGATATGAATATATGTAAATATATAAATACTTATAGATGAATACATAAATAAATAATAAATATATCACTGTATCACTGTCATCCCGTTATTCATCAATTTGCTCAAGCAGGCGCCAGTAATGTCTCCATTCATCCATTCATCCTTGTTGCGGGCTAGTGTAGCCCAATGGCATATTTTGGACTCTTTACAGGTCAGAAGAATAAGGGCCGTCATTGTTACTGTTTTTGGCATATTGAGTACACCACGGGTAGCTTGCCAGTCTCTGTCATGTTGGCGGGATACTCTCGGTAGCTTGCTGGGCTCTCTGAGAGAGTTGGAGGCTTTGGGGGAGCCTCTAATCACCTTTACAAGTGTTCCCAGTCTACCAAATGTAAGCTTTTGGTTGACTGGCATGCTGTAATGATCTGCACACTGACAAACGTGCACCTGCTTGCATCTCTGGGCAGCACCTGGGACATCTGCGGCCTCAGGTTGATCTCCTTGAGGCTGATGGAGTGCATACAGAGGTGTTGTTCAGCTGGCAGAGAAGACCCTATCACAGAGAGTCTGCCAGGTCGAACACCTGTGCCAAGTCCCAGATCACCCGGTGGTTGACTGACAGCACCCTACAGTGGATGAGCCACTGCACACACTGCCCCCACGGCTCTACGTCTGAAGGTGCTGCAACTCGGCCGGCGAGGACAGGCCGAGATGCTGTGGTCACTGCTGCAGTTTCTCTATGCCCCGCCAATGACATTCTGTCCGAATCTTGCAAAACAGTCGGTGATGTCCATCGGGAATCACGAGTAGAGTTCCAGCAGGGATCACGTTTAGAGTTCAATGCCTGGCATGCTGACCAGCACGTTGTCTAAAGCGAGATAGTGATCTGGGTTCGGGAGAGCACGAGAGGTTGGGGCAGCATCGGCGCAATCTTGCTTCCAGTCTGCTAGAACCTCCAAACAATAAATATATAAATACAATTAATCATCATTGCTTCCAAACCCTGGTAAAACCCTGATACAGTCCTCTGCTCAGGAATCTATAGAGTAGAAGTGAATTGGAACTCCAAAATTGGTAAAACGCTGGGAAAAAATTGTTTCTGTCCCTTCCTTTGCGGTCAGGCTGCTACTAGCATGTAAGTCAAAGTGATCTTTTACAGGAGGCTACGCCCAGGGAACGGGGTGTAATGGGACAGGATCCCACTCTTTTCCCGTCTTCCTATCCAAGTAGTTAGAATATGTTCCCAGAAGAGTGTAGTGGCATCTTGTGACCAGATTCTAGACAATGAATTGTGAGCAGAATGGACGTATTTGAACGTACTGGTTTACCCTATTAAGGAAACAAACAAACAAATTTCTTTCCAACGGCATGCTCCAGATTTGAGTCTTCCCCAACCTATCCAAGAAACTGGCAGAAAAATATCCCAAAGCCCGAGGTAGTATTTGAGATCTGAGATGGAAAGGGCTCGGCCACTTGGGCTCCATTTGAAAGACAGCATAGAGCTGCCCAGTCTGTTACCCTGTGTTGGATCTGGCATGAGCGAGAGCAATTTTGTCCATCATGTGAACGTGCTCAGGACACCGGAGAACATTTCCCCACCCTTCACTCTTCTTCAGAGGTTAGAAAAGATTGAGAAGATTAGTAAAAAGAAAATACTAAATTTAATAATAACACGAATTTACATGACTGCAAATTCTAAATTAAGATGGTACCAAGGAGGGATTTTTTTTTAAATCCTATGTTAAGAGACCAAAATTTGGAATCCATGATTATGGAAATAGGTCTACTTCAATCAATTCAGATATTTTTTACTTATTTGGAATTTAATCCAAGCAATTTACTGAGATTGGCACCCAAGTTCTGATGAACTAGGGTATCTATTTATATACTTTACTATAAAATTGGTGAAAAATAAATGTCACTTTGCACTCATTTGTGGAGTATAGAATAACATCACATGAGGCTGACACCCAAGGACAGTAGATACAAGGGCCAGGAGAATTGCCCCATAGCTGGAACCCTGCTTCATGAGAGGAGGGGAGAAGGCAGATGGAATAGAGAAGGGATCACTGAGAAAATGATGGCTGGAGGAATCAGTCGGGAGGGGAAATGTGTGCCAAAAGTAGATAATGGACCAAACATGATGACCTCTTAGTGTCGGTGTTACAAGCCATAATGCCCAAAAGCAGAGAGACAGTTTGGAGAATATTGTCTGCCATGGAAGCAAGGAGAGGGTGGGAAAGAGGGGGTATATCGGGGATATTGGTGGTGGGGAATGTGCACTGGTGGAGGGTTGGGTGTTTGTTTATTGTGTGATTGTAACCCAAACATGAAAGCTTGTAACTATCTCACAGTGATTCAATAAAAATTTTTTTAAAAGACAGAAAAAAAAAGTAAAAAATAAATAAATAAAAAATAAATGCCACTGATAAGCACAAACCAATGAAAGAGATAAAAGTCTGAGTAAACCTGATCTAGAGCAAGAGGTTTTTCACCTGCCCTAGCCAATAGTGATCTTAGGAATTATGGGCTTACTCTGCAAAGTTCCGCGCTCATAATTTGCCAAGGTGTTTAGGTTGTGTCATCTTCATTTCAAGTAAAATGAACACCTAAGAGGGCCACCTCTCTGTGAATTGTCTGACCAAACTCTGTGAGGGTAATGACAAGAACTCTGGACCAGGTGGTGAATCCTGGATCCATGATATTAACATGTGATAGACACTTAGGTTAGACACCTCCCCAGTTTGGATTACTATTTCCTCATCTGTACCTGAAATGACTGAGGCAAATTGCCAACTAATACTTAGGAGAAAATGCAGTCATCAGAGGTGTGTGGTTACCATGCACTTGGATCGCATGGTAACATTGTAATTTTTTTAATTAGCTCACAACACTTAAATATTAGGATATTTATATTTAAAGAAACCTGATAACTCTTGAAATGTATAGCAATCGAATGTTTGTATTCCCCTATGGCAATGATTGGTTTTCCTCTCTAGACTTGACAAATGCTCTCTGTTTTGTGACCCAGAGTATCAATTCTCCCCACACCCCACTCATGACTTGATCACTCATTCATTTATATTATGTCTTTAGATGACCCTTATTGGCACTTAGGTTTGAGTCCAGATCATTTCTAATAGTCCTCTTTATCTGATTCAGATGAACAAGGTCTTATTATCTTGTTACATAGTCTATTACTGTCCCAAGGCACAAAAGCTTAGAGTAACTCACTATACTATATAAATGTGATTTCCTTGACCTCAGAATCAGAAACAAATGTTTACATAGGAGATAACTCATTTTGAACGGTGCCCACTGACCTTTAAGATGTCTTCCATGACATGCAATATCACACAGGACACTTAGAGAAATTGAACTTGAAGCTCTTGGAACACAGAAATGGTTCACACAGGGGACAAGGATTATATACATGAATACCAGATATCAGAGGGTAGGGAACAGAAGCATTAATGAAGCTGGTCAAAAGCACAAATTTGTAGTATCAGATAAATAAATTTAAGTAATTCAATGTACAAGATGGTGGCTAGAGTTAATACTGCTCTATGACATATATGAATGTGGCTAAGAAAATAAATCCTAAAAGTTCTCAACACGAGGGAAATGTATGTGTGTGTGTATATATATGTGTGTGTGTGTGTGTAAAAATGGTATATCAATGTGAGATGATGAATTTAACTTGTTATAATTATCACATATAAAGTGATTATGATGGCAATCTAGGTTCAGTATGCCAAATATATCAATAAAATCAGATGAAAAAGAAAAAGAGGAAAGTTGTAGGTTTATACCAATAAAAGTAACCATACAGGGGCTGGAGCAATAGCACAGCGGGTAGGGCATTTGCCTTGCACGAGGCAGACCGGGGTTCGAATCCCAGCATCCCATATGGTCTCTTGAGCACCGCCAGGAGTAATTCCTAAATGTAGAACAAGGAGTAACCCCTGTGCATCGCCGGGTGTGACCCAAAAAGCAAAAAAAAAAAAAAAAATTAACCATATAGATAAGGAAAACATGAGAGGCAAGCAAGACTATAAATTGTTTAGTTTTTTTGTTTGATCTAAATTAAAAGACAACTACATAAAGTAATAATGATAAAATGGAATCAATTCCTATACTGCATAAAATGAAATTGGTATGATAAAAATAGCACAAAGTGTAGAAAGTAAATTACACTTTATTTCAAGCAAAGTTTTGTATACTATAAAAATTAGGTTAGTGTTAATGAAAATTAGATATTTTTAATCCAGCCTCCTAAACTGGGTAAAACTGTCCCCATGGAGGCACAGAAACAATGGGGAGGCAGAAGATGGTGCTTTCTTGTTATTTGATTAAAGAACATAAATTTTCAGAGGGATGAAAAGTGATTTTTTTTTAAAGTATAGTGAGCTACTTAAGTCTGTGAACCTACTTTTTTAAGTTGTTAATTGTAATACCCAGGGCAACCACTAAAGATACCAAACAACAGCAACAGATAACCCATAAAGTATTTATAAGAAAGAATATAGGAAGTAAAGTGATAAATCAAAAACACCTACTTAAAGTGCCATTAATAAAGAAATAAGGAATATAAAATGCATCGGTGTATAAAAACAATGAAATAAAAAGTAAGTCCTACCTGATTAGTCACTGTCACTGTCACTGTCATCCCGTTGCTCATCAATTTGCTCGAGCGGGCACCAGTAACGTCTCTATTGTGAAACTTGTTACTGTTTTTGGCATATCAATGGGCAACATACGCCACGGGTAGCTTGCAGGTTAAAAGGTACAAGGATTAGTAGACTTGGAAAACTTGATCAACAAAATATTACCTAAAAGGGATACTCTTTAGAGTCAATGACACAAATAAGTAAGAAGGAAGATGGTAGACAAAGAAATGTCTGGCTAGTGTATCCAAAAAGAAAAACAAAAAATATTGTATTTTCTTAAGATGAATCTAAAACTTGAATTATATTATCAGGGCTTGTTGGATAACGTGGTTGTCCTTGCTCCTCCTGCAGGGAGCGTAAGGTTTATTGAGCCACTCCCACAAGAGTGCAACTGAAGCACACCCAATTCCATCAGGCACTAATAATCCTATATTGCTTTTCTCTTTCCTTTATGTCATTTGCATGTTTTTTAGCAATGTCCTTTTTGTATAGACACAAAGACAATTGATGCTATGCTATGTAACATGGGAGTTAATTGACCCTAAAATATTAACTCCTAGGCATCCATATTTACTTGACTTAAGATTTGATTCCCCTTAGTTTCTAGCACTCTAAGAGAAGGGTCCCAACAAGGGACTGGATGGACCAGTTGGCAAGCTGTGAGCAACCCTGTCATTGAAATGGGCCAGGCCAAGTGCCATAATACTTAACTATAAGTTAAGAGCATGGTCATGGACAAATTCTGTCATGACCCAAAAAGAAGTAACTGAATAAGGACCTTGCTGGGGTTAGGAAAAACTAACCTGGCCTGAGGACTGTGGTCTGGAATATATGGCAAGATATCCTCAGGAAGAGCCAACCTTTAAGATTAATATATCTCTTACCGTGTTCATACAAAGTGACATTGCTAGAAATATTATAAGAAGTAAATTTACTATGACCGTTTAAATGGATTACTTGCTGAGGAAAGGAGAAAGCAATAGACCCTGGAATTCCACTCTTGAGAGGATCTTCTAGTAATCTAGAGTGCTGGATCCTCAGATGAGATTTTGTCCTTGAGTTAATCTCCTGAAGGAGAGGCTTTACATCTCTTTGTAGTTATGATAATGCTCACCCCCACCTTTGTATCCCACCCTTCGTGATTTCTATATAACTGTGCTATAAGGGGTAAGAAGAAAGGAGATGTTGAAGAGGTTGAAGATTAGGTGCTGAGTACTGGATGCTGAGGATGAGATATTGAGGACGTTGGGGTCTAGATGCTGAAGACTAGACACTGAGGACTAGATGCCGAGGATGAGAAGATTGATGTCGAGACATTGAAGAGAACTTAGACTTTGGAGAGTTTGGGACTAGAAGGAGAACCAGATGATGACAACAACTGGAAGTAGAAGATTATGAGACTACGTCAATATGAGGAAGAGGATATAATGAAGGAGAGGACTTTGAGGTCTACGAGGAGACTAGGATGATGGAACAAGGACTTTTAAGTTTTATTTCATATTAACTTCACTCCAATAATTCAGTCTTTCCTGGTGTTTCCACAGAAACCTCAGACTTTTCAACTCCAATAGAAAGTCAACTTCTCTTTCTCTGTTATACCAATGAACTTCCTGTTTAAAATTTTATTGGTTCTGTTTGACTCAATTTCCACACCTGGGCCAATTACCATGACCAGGAATTTATGATATGCCCTTACCTAGATTCAGAAATACGTTGGCTTAGTTTCTCCTAAATAGCATGTCCAAGAGTAGATGAGGAGTTTTCTGCAATGAAGACAGGGGACGATATTCAAAGTGAAGGAAAGTTAATACTTGGCTGGTCAATACACACCACATAGGCATTGTTTTGGCTTGGGTTGGAAAGACATTCTCTGAGTGTTAAAAAGAAAAATCAAGTAAATTATGAGGAATTCAAAATGTCCGTGTACAACCAAACTATCCAAAAGTTTTTTCATTTATTAAAAAAAATGTATAGTGCTCTTTATATGTAGTGCATATTTGAATGAATTTTTGAGACTGGAAAAAAAGAAGTTAAACTCACATATTATGAAGTACTTGTTCTTTTTTTTTTTTTTTTTTTTTTTTTAAATTTTATTTTATTTTATTTTTTATTTATTTTTTTTTTTATTATAGTTTATTTTTAATTAGTGAGTCAACGTGAGGGTACAGTTACAGATTTATACATTTTTGTGCTCATGTTTCTCCCTTACAAAGTTTGATAACCCATCCCTTCACCAGTGCCCATTCTCCACCACCAGTAAACCCAACATCCCACCCCCCCTTCCCAGTCCCGTCTCCCCCCACCCCACACTGCCACTATGGCAGGGTATTCCCTTTTGTTCTTTCTCTCTGATTAGGTGTTGTGGTTTGCAATAAAGGTGTTGAGTGGCCATTGCGTTCAGTCTCTAGTCTATATTTGGCCCGCATCATCTTTCCCCCACATGACCAACAACCACATTTTACTTGCTGTTCCCTTCTCTGAGTTGCCCAGGATGAGAGAACAGCCTCCAAGCCATGGTGACAACCTCCTGGTACTTATTTCTACTATTCTTGGGTGTTCGTCTTATAGTCTATTATTCTATATTCCACAGATGAGTGCAATCTTTCTATGTCTGTCTCTCTCTTTCTGACTCATTTCACTTAGCATGATACTTTCCATGTAGAACCACTTATATGCAAACGTCATGACCTCATTTTTTCTAACAGCTGCATAGTATTCCATTGTATATATGTACCAGAGTTTCTTCAACCAATCATCTGTTCTAGGGCACTCGCCACATCAGACTTTTTTCATGTGCCTGATATTGCTCAAGCTATGCAGAATCCTGTGAATTAGATGGAATATTGAGACTTCTAAAAATTAGGAAACAGAGGCACAAGGATATCAATGATTTGGCCTGTATGTCCATTTAGCAAGCGGTAGAAGTTGAATATTCACCCAAGCCAATACATCCCCAGAACCCACTGTTCCATTGCCTGTAATTCATTGTCTAAATTGTATCATATAATATTACACTACCACGTGTCTCCATATTGGTCAATGTTCAAGTAAAAACTGAAATGAAGCCATAGACATGCCCCGGGTGGAGATGGGCTCCACCAAAAATCTGAGTTTAAACTTTAAAATTAAAGTCAAATCAAAGGGTTTGATGCTTAAGTGTCATTAAATTAGAGTCATATTTCATTGACTTTCACATTACTCCAAAATTATTTCACCATAAGAATCTGATTACTGCTTTCCTGTAATAATTGGTGCGTTCATGGCTCATCCATCCAGGCATCTCTGATAGAAGCAGTTTTCAAGATAGTCTCCTCATGTTAGTGGTTTTTCATTCTTGGTTTTGTTTCTTGATTCTAGTATAATAATGGACTGGAGTCATAGCACAGCAGGTAGGGAATTTGCCTTGTACACGGGCAACCCGGGTTCGATTCCTCCATCCTTCTCGGAGAGCCTGGCAAGCTACCAAGAGTATCTCACCCACATGGCAGAGCCTGGCAAGCTACCCGTGGCATATTTGATATGCCAAAAACAGTAACAACAAGTCTCACAATGGAGACGTTACTGGTGCCTGTTTGAGCAAATCAATGAACAATGAGACGACAGTGCAGTGCAGTGCAGTATAATCATGCAGATCGCCAGTCTCTGTTTTTGTCTTGGTATCAGGGATAGATAAGCCATGGTGAAAATTGAAATTATAACACTAGCTTTCTCTTTCTCCTTTCATTCTTCTGCCTACTCATTGGCAGAGCTAGATAACCAACGTTGAGATCATATAATTTTATTCATCAGATATTTTTTTGATTTGCAGTAATGTTGTTTTACATAATTTTATATTTCAGTGTTGCTTTTTCACCCTGCCCATAACTCAATGGCCAAAGCCCTTAATTTTCAGCTTTTGTATACCCTCCTTGTTCACAAGAAATACAAAGGATATATTTTTGTATGCTGAACACCCCTTCAGTAACCTCAGTTCTGCTGCCTGAATATTAATTTTTGGCAGTTTTGTATGTTCCGTTATTTTTTTGCACATCACATATAATTGATATTATCAAGTATTTGTCCTTATTTTTCTGACTGATTTTGCTTAGAATGACATCCTCCAACTCCATCCATGTTATTGCAAATGGCAAAATTTTGTCTTTCTTCATAGCTAAGTAGTAGTCTGTTACTGAATAGGAGTCTAGTAGTAGTGTGTTTCTGCACATCTTCTTTATCCACTCATCCTCCATGGATTACTAGCTTCTTTCCATATCTTAGTTATTAAAAATAACTTTGCAATGAACATAGGAATGCATCTATCCTTTTGATTAGTATTTTTATATTCTACAGATATATACCCAAGTTCATGAATGAACTTAATCACATAGTAAGTCTATTTTTAGCATCTTAGGAAACTTCCATATTGATTTCCAAAGAGGCTAAAACAGTTTACATTCCAAATAGAAGTGTACTCATTTTATTTTTATTTTCTCTATAACTTGCCAACACTGCTTCTTGGTCCTTTTCATGGGTATGAGGTTAATAACAAACTGAAAAGCTTCTGAAATTCTGGATCTTTCTTTAAGATGCTTTTCTACATTTTGGTGCATTACCAACCTAAGCCATTCCGTATGTTCTGCTGAACATAAATCACTAAGAATCTGAACTATAAAACAATCAGGGTTCTACTGCCAGAGTTGGGGGGGGGGTATACATCAGGCAAACAAAAACCAATGCAGACACTACATCCTTGTCAAATTACAAAATGGTGCAATTGTTCTTTCTACTATCATCACTTTTGGCCAGTAGTATAAGAACAACGATGGTCCAAATGCAAAATATAGAACTTTTATTTATCAGGAATGAAAAAATAGTCCCATCTGTAACTACTAAAAGTGGAAAATGAGGAACTTGGCTTTGTAAGAGACATGAAACCTCTTTTACTCATATCCATTCCATCCCACATTTTTATGAAATGAAAGGTTATTTTGCTAGCAGAAAACTGTTATTGTTGCTATATTTGCTAAGAAAATTGGGCAATTTATCAGTGAAGATGGCAACAGCAAATATACAGGCTCGCCAGAGGCATTATTTTGCCATCCTCAGCAGCATTAAGAAGTTAAAAAAATTCTAGGTTCCAGAATGGCAATAATGAATTTTGGTCTACTCAGCAGGAAGGTTATTGGTAGCTCTGTTATCCCTTAGTATGTCCTGGTGGTCACCAAAGTACTTCTAGAAAAGAGATTATGAGATCAAATTCTTATGAGCTTCAGTTGTGGGTTGCTTGATAAAAATCTCTGAACCTTACACTACAAATCTCCCTGGAATATTTGAGACTAACATCCAGGATTATGTGGCTCCTTGTAGACTTTCTTTGAAGGCTTGGGATTTGAATAAATTTTCTTTGTGAAATACCATGAAATAACATCATGATTGGTAGCAGGATGGATGGTTTGTCAATGATACAATCGACACTAGTGGAACAAGTGAGTCATTGAGTTGATAATATTGAATACCAAAAGTACCGTTTTTAACCATCTCACAAGAACAGATTCCAAATTTATGTGTTTCATAAACAACATGCTTGACATATGTCCAGAAAGGCATGGAAAATGAAAATTGAGTTAAGACTGATAGCCTAATTTGAAAGTCTTGTTATGAAAAATAAGAAACACAGATATATAGGAAGATTATTAGCACTTAGGGACAGCAGCAAATTGTTGGGAAAGATAAAGAAAAGGTTCTGGGAGTGGGCCAGGGAAATAGTACATTTGCCTTGCATGCACCAATCTCATATTCAATCCTTAGTACCACATAGGACCCCCGAGCCTTGTCAGGAGGTTTAAGCCCTGAACACAGACACAGGAGTAAACTCTGAACACAGCAGAGTGTAGCCCCAAAATCAAAGAATTAAAGAAATCCTATGTATAAATCCATATGGTCAAGTGCTGAGGCCTCCAGTCAACATTCATAAACGTGAACATCTTATAAGTGAAGCCCCCCCACCCCAGTCTAGCTCCTCAATGTCTGAAATCCAGCATGACTGAGTCATGACCATAACCATCTGACAGACCTTGAGTCACAACTTCTCAACGAAGACTACTTCCAAATTCCTGGCCCACAGGAAAAGCCAGATAGTGAATTTGTATTGGTTTGTTCTCTTGAACTTGCTAAGTTATAGGATAATTTACTCTGCAGCAATAGCTAAATGCAATTAGATAAAAATCCTTGATGTAAAATTTGCTTCTGTTAAAATGTGCAAGTATTTCAAGTATATATGACAACAGAGCAGACTAGGGAACATAAGTTCATGTATAAAAGGGAAGAAAATTACTTACGTATCTAAAAATTACCCTATATATTAAAAGCCAACACAATCCTATTTATGCAACTTCATCTGAGGAACTCAAATGACATCACAGGCTAGACCTGAGAGGACCTTGGCTTTGACTGTGAGGTGGAAATGTGCTGCAGGATTCTGAAGAGAGGTGCAACATGCCTCAAATGATATGTTCAGGAGACAGGAGACTCTCTACATTCCCAGACTACTATGGACACAGGTATACACTATAGCAGGATGCTCAACTTTTCCCACCCACAACCAAATACAATATGGGCAAGTGCTGCCATAAACACCTCGAATTCATTACAATTTTGATTTTGAATTTATTTTTGGTCCTTTTGCTTTACTTTGCCAATTTCTTCTCTTTTTTTTGCAACCTCCACATTCAGTTATGCACCTTCATATGAGGTCTCAACTCACAGCTTAAAAAAACAAAGTGATAGAGGACCTCAGAGACTAGCGCTGGTTCTCCTGCCCTGAAGGTATTCCAGGCTCATTTGTATTCTTCCGTCCACATGGAAAGCTCCCATCCATCCTTTCCCTTGGGCTATACCAGAGGGTTAATCCTAAATTAGGAAAAGAGGAGAGGATGGGGTGCATATTCTGCTTATCCTGAATGTTCGGAAAAGTTATAGTGAGATTTTCTTTGACTCTGAGGCTGCCTCCTCTAAGTCAAAATACCCATAGAAGAGCTTGTGTTACAGTTTCTTAGAAGTTCAAGGAATGTATCAGTCAGTTATAATGCAGCAACCACCGCACTTAAAATTGCTTAAGACAGCTGAGTTTCAGGCTTGCTCAAGCTGCATATCCAGTGCAAAGTGGAGAATTCTCTGCTAATAGTACCACTCTGAGCTCATGTAATGAAGTTCTATTATCCAGAGATGACACCAAAGCAAGATTTCTGGTCTCCTATATGAGAAAGGAAGGGAAATGCTAGAATTGAATGCTTCGGTCTGAGAAGGGCACATGGCAATTCTATTCACATTTGATTGGTTAAAATTAATCATGTGGCAACACCATCCTCCAGGGGATGAAGAAGCACCACTGGACACCTACCTAGAAGTAGAAGACAGAAAATAGATAAGTATCAGGTATAACTGCAACAAGGAAGATTCTTTTTCTTCTTCACAATGTCATGGGGAAATTTAGGAGATAGTCAGGAATTATGATTTGCATCCCTGAGATCTTTGTATGATTCTTGGTTAAATAGAGTGAGGTAGGGCTGGTGAGAAAGCCCAGTGGCCTGGACACATGTTTTGCAGGCAGAAAGTCTGGATTTAAATCCCCTAGCACTGGTGGGTGTAAGCCTTAGAGCAGAGTTTGGAGCAGCATCCAAGGCATCACCAGGTGTGCCCTGGGGAATAAAGTATCATCATCATCATCATCATCATCATCATCATCATCATAATCATCATCATCATCATCATCATTCTGTTGATCGTCAAATTTCTTGAGTGGTCTCAGTAACCTCTCCTTTCGTCCTAGCCCTGAGATTTTAGAAGTCTCTCTCTACTCGTCCTTTTCAACGATGCTGCGTTGGAGGCTCTTTTAGGGTCAGGGGAATGAGACTCATTATTGTTACTGGTTTTGGCATAGAATATGCCATGGGAACATTGCGAGGCTCTCCCATGTGGGCAGGAAACTCTCAGTAGTTTGCCAGGTTCTCCCAGAGGGAGAAGTAGGCTATAAGATATTGCCTAGTACTCAAGGCCCCTCTCCACACGTTTGGACGAGCCTCAAGAATGAAGGTACCGGCAGAGGAACCCAGATGTGTGGGACCCGGGGGAATAAAGTATACAAAGAAGAAATAAATAGAATCAATATTTATTTACTAAGGATCTATTATGTGCAAGGTGCTAGTGTCTTATTCCCTACAAAATAAGTACACGGGAATGAATGATGATTCAATTCATTCAAGTTCTGTTTTCTTCTCCGAGTTCTTCTCCATGACCAGAGGTTGGAGGTATGTTCCAATATTCTAAGTTATTACACATTGACCCAATTTGGGATGTTTAAAAAAAAGGTTCCCCAGATAAAATATAGGATGTCCAGTTAAAAGAGAATTTCGATTGAACAACAACTAATTTTTAGAATAAGCATGTTTCTTGAGATATCTGGGACATACCGCTATTAAAATTTCATATACTATTTGTTTTATAATATGTTTTTTTGCTGCATTGGCCACCCGACAATCCTAAAAAGAATCTTCATCATGAAATCTCAATTTGCAACCACCTCCCCACCACCACCACAACCACAACCACCATCAGATCCATTTTTCCTTACACTCCTTGCCACAGCTGGCTCCACAGTGGCCACACTGGCCTCCTTTCTGTTCCTTCAACATAATTGCTCTGAATTTACCTCAGGCCTTCGTAATGTTGTTCACACTACACAGAGCATCTTGCTTCCTTCAGATATTCCTTACCTTTCTCTTCAGCTCAAATACACTGACTTCAGATGCATTGTCTCTGATCCAGTGATATAAAACATCCCTTCTTGCCTGGCCCCCATCATTCTCTATCATACAATGACATTTATTTGCATTTCTTTATAGCAGTTGCCACTCTGAAACTGCCTGTTCATTGTGTCTATGAGTTTCTTTGCAAGAACGCAATGTCCATGAAAGTACTGTGTGTCTTTTTCTTCACTCTGTCTCAGCCCTAGGAAATAGTAGATGAGCATAAGCATTAAGGAAGTTTCTAATGCATCAGTTTGTCCCAGGTCTCTGCCCTCTAATAAGCATGTCTAGCTGGAGATGTTAAAGAAAGAAGACTTTAAAAAACAAAATGCTTTCATTTTAAGTAGGAGTAATCACTGTATCACTGTCATTATGTTGCTCATCAATTTGCTCGAGCGGGCACCAGTAACATCTCCATTGTGAGACTTCTTGTTACTGTTTTTGGCATATCGATTACGCCACAGGTAGTTTGCCAGCCTCTGCTGTGTGGGCAAGATACTCAGTAGATTGCCGGGCTCTCCAAGAGGGGAGAAGGAATTGAACCTGGGCAAACGCCCTACCCACTGTGCTTATCGCTCCAGCCCAATAGGAGTAAATTTTTAAAAAAATAAATAAAACTTAAGACCAACTGAGGATGAGCAGCAGACTGGTTTCTGCTTGTTGATGTGACCAGGAAAAGTCTCTCTCTCTCTCTCTCTCTCTCTCTCTCTCTCTCTCTCTCTCTCTCTCTCTCTCTCTCTCTCTCTCTCTCTCTTTCTGTAGAGCTGATATTGAGTTGAGCCCTATATAATGAGAAGGAAAGAATGAAGAAAATAGTCAAGGCATAGACGCAATTGGAAACTCCTAAGGCCAAAACAGCTTTGGCATGTGTGAAGAACAGACAGTTGAAAGTGTATCCGCAATGACATTAATCAGCAGTGAATGAAAGAGGCTGTCAGAAGTACAAACATAGGAGGCTAGGTTTTGCTCCAAAAGCAATGGTAATATATTAGAGAATTTTAATTGGGGAAAAGGAAAATAGCATGCCCATTGAAAAGATCACGTTGCTAACTGTGATGAAAATACACTGCAGAGAAAAAATCACAGAAATATGAAGGCCAGATAAGCCGCCACTGAGTTTTCAAGCAACAGAAGATGATGGATTGGTCTATGTTTAAGTATTGGGAGAAATAAGGGAGCAGATTTAAGATATAATTGTGAGTCATCACCCGCAGAAACTAGTTGGTTTATTAATGGGAGGCATGGAAGAAAAATTCATGGGCGACTACAAGAGTGGATGAATTGATTCCTTGGTAGGTAGATAGTAGTTAGAAAATGGATGGATGCATAGCTGAAGTTAAGACCTATGGGAGGGAAGTGTAGCAGATGCAAGGTAGATGGGTGAGGAAATAGAATATATAGATTTAATGTCCAGGTTGTAGACCGAGACCAGTCTTTTGAATCTTATGTTTAAGATCCTTGCTAGAAGAGGAGCCATAAGGAAGTAGCTCAATTTTAAGAAGCCTCACTTTCCTTTTCTGAAAGAAGTAGATGGTAATATGTATGTTATTGAAACTGTGAAAAATAAGAGACAATATCTATTAATTCATTAGAGCAGCACCGGATCATGAGAATTATTGCTACCTCCCTGCAGTATTTCCAAGTTATCTTCTCATTGTTCTCATGTCACTTAATCCCATACCTTTCAGGCCCCAACTTTTGCTGCACCAAAGCCAGAAAAATCGTCTATAGCAAATGTTTAAAGATTTTTTAAATGAAATATAGAGATGATACAGTGTAGGAAGTGTTATAAACTATTCAGTATTTCAAATTTTTATTCACAATCTTGAATTCATTTTGATGGTTCTTTAATGTAGGGAGGGCTCTCGTGAGTATGTGTGAATAATTAAACTTTTCTGAGTTTGCACATAAGTTGGAAGAATCTCATTTCCCTGTCAATGACGTGAAGCAAGGAAAACCTAATGGGAGTCCTTTTTTCACACTAACTAATTTTGGTGCATTTTTTTTTAATTTATACATTTTTAGGAGCTGGAGTGATAGAACAGTGGGTAGGGTGTTTGCCTTGCATGTGGCCAACCCAGGTTTGATTCCTCCGCCCCTTTTGGAGAGCCTGGCAAGCTACTGAGTATCTCGCCCACACGGCAGAGCCTGGCAAGCTCCCTGTGGCCTATTCGATATGCAAAAAAACAGTAACAAGTCTCACTATAGAGACGTTACTGGTGTCTGCTTGAGCAAATCAATGAGCAATGGTATGACAGTGATACAGTGATACTTTTTCAGATAGTTTGGAAAAGAAAGGCACTGGATGTTTCTTTACTGCACTGTCCTATCCATTAAGGTTTATGGTAAGTCTTGACTGAAGGGACACAAGGACAATGATACTGATGTGATCATTGTTTGAGCATTTTCTAGGCATAAATGTTAAGAATCTCATATTCAGTCTCTCAAGTGGTGCCCCAACTACCCATTGTGCAGATGAGCCCATTGAGACTTTCACCAGATTAACGGGATGTTCACACCATAGATCAGAGTTTCACACTCAACTCATTCTATTCCATTGTCCAAGTTACAAATCTCACTCTTCAATTGCTCCGTGGTTAGCTGCTTTTCAAAAAAGACATTTCTCAGTATTAATCGCTGTGTTTATGCGTCCTCTTGTTTCCTTGTTGGCAGACAGATAAAGATTTCTGTGCATGCTTGTGCCCTTGGCCTCAAAGAGTTTTGCAATTTCTTCCTCAATTTTCAGGTGAACTTTAGCATCCCTTTGCTTAGCAGAGCTTGTCTTTGTTCTTCGGACAGTAATAGATGGTTCAGAAAATGGCATGTCATGGAACACAGGAGATGTAAGAGTGACCTTTATCATAGTAAATATGTTTTCCCCACCCTGTGTGCTCTGGCATCATGAAACTATTATCAGAAAGAAGATGACAGGGGATGAGCAGCTTGTAGCCAAGAGCTTCCCAAACCTGTCTTATAATCATGTTTTTGATACTGTTACAATTACTGTAAAGAACAATTTCCTATAAGTGTTAGCAGTTAACTTATCTAACTTATCAATGGGATTCAGATAGTATGTGCTTAGTTATTTAAAGGCTCTTCAGGATAAAGACCTGATACTCTGATGTTTCCAACCTCATCCAACTACCAGTGCTAATTTCTCTCTAAAAGTTCATTATTTCCCTCATTGATGGAAAAATGCTAGTAATATATGGATATGTGATGAGCATACTGAAATAGGCTTCCAAATCCTTCCCTAATCTCTGTGGGATATGATTCCTGGCTGCTTCCTTCCACTCCCTCCTTGATTGTTTCTCTTATTCAAGACTGGTGTTTCTTAAACTATACCAAACTGCTCCATTGTCCAAACCCTGGGTCTTCCTTTGGTACCTCAGCCTATATCATACTTTTATAATAGCCAAACCCTTATCTGTGGCCATATGACTCTTAACACACCCCATCTCATCTGAACAGCCATACCCTCTTCATTATTCTTGTGTTGATATTAATGTTATCCACCTGGAAATGTCTAATATCTTTCTTTCTCTCATCCAGATATATTTTCTCTGATCTTTAGAAATGCATTTTCCATATTCAAAATGTTAATTTACTTCTGCTCTGTCCCTTGTTGAACACAAAACAGATATTTCTCCTCTGATTCTCTTGGGGTTGCTGATTTCTTGGCCCACATAGCCTCCACCTGGTCCCATGAACCTTGCTCAGACCCACAAAATTTTGTCTTCTGCATCAGAAAAAAATCTCTTGTCCCAAGTTTCTGCCACTTCCAAATGAAAAAGGAAACACATCTGTGTAGGGAATGGGATTTGGTAGCCTGAACAACCATCTCGGGGGCAACCCCCAGCTGAAAATGAGCTGACTTATCCAGGGACAACCAATGGGAAGCAAAATATGAATGAGATAGAGGGAGTCAGCTGACACATCATCTCTCCTTCCTTGTTCCTGGAAACTCCCATGAGGCATGGTTTCTTCTTGTTTACACCCAGAAAAGTCCTGTATGCCAAGTGGATATAACTAACCTTTTCTCTCCACAACACATCACTAAGTGCAAGTTAGCTCAATTACACATCAGGCACATTCTTATTTCATTTTCTTTCTCTCTCTCCCTTGTTCTACACTTACAGCTCCACACAAATCATAAATATTTCCATTTTTGACTTAACTCTTATTCCTGGAAAACCAGTGTCAAATAATTCTCCAGTGCTGAAAACATTTCTGGCATATACAAAGTGCTCAATTAATGGATAGAAAGAGGGAAGGATACAATAAAAAAGGTGAGTGGACAAATGAATAGAAAATTAATGGATGACTCAAAGAGTGAAATTATGGATGGAGGGATGGATGGATAGATGGATGGATGTGCAGATGGATGATAAGTTATTGAATAAATATATGAATGAATGGATGGGTATTAGTTTCAGGTACTTGAGAGGCAATAAGAATAATTTTAAAATTAAATATCACTGTTTTTGTCTCTGTCCACAAAATGATCTGTTCCTTCGTACGTCTCCAACCCAACTTGACAAAACCAGTGACCATCTTTTTCCTTAGCATTTCACTTTCGTCATCTTCTTCCTTTTTTAAGCCATGGGTTCTCCCTTCCTCATCTTCATACAATTCCCCCAGAATATCTTTCCAATTTTACTTCCATATGTCTCTAGGCTCTGCCCTAGCTCCCTCCTCCATAACGTCTCACCCAACTTATACCCCACCTGCCCTGCTAGTCTCTATGACAATCTCAATTTCACTGAGGCCCAAAACATGTTCTAGTTTTGGTTCTCCTGAAAGCAAGAAATTGAAGTGAGGGTTTGGAAACAGATGATTTATTGGGAAGAAATCCTAGAAAATATAGGGTAAAAAACATAGAATGAAATTAAGGAAAAAGGAAAAGCCAGTAAATGTTAGGGTGTATTATCATGGTTGCTGCTATTGGCAACATGGGCTTAACAAACCAGTGGCACCTCCATAGAAACATCCAAAATGGCTCCAACAATTATTCACCTGAAGGATTGGAAACCGGGGTGTTCATCAGGCAGCTCCATCCCGTTGGTTCAGTGCTTTCCTTGATGTGTTAACCCCAATACTTCCCGGCTATGGTGGTATGGTATAAGTGGTTCCCTATGGAGGGAGCAGAAGCCCTGGGATATAAATAGAAAAGCATGAAGGGGGCTCATGTGAGTCTGAGCTGCCATGACACTTTCCTCTGGAACTGCAGTTAAAACCAGAAAGTGAATGAAGTCTGGAACATTGTCCCAGGGACCTTCACTATATAATGTTCTAGAAAATGCAATTATAGTTGCTGTGGCTAAGACTGCAATGAGCCTAAAGCACAATGTCTTTCACTTTTTAAAAAATTATAGCTTAGGTCCCATATTTACAATAATGGTATTTATGTTTTTGATATACAGTTCTTGTACCTCAGAACCATCACCAAAGTATTCAAGACCCTTCACCATATCTTTATGTTACCTCCGGTCCACCTTATGATTCCCTTTTCCCACTTCTCTGTTTACTTGGTAATCTCTGTTATGTAATCAGGAGCAAGGGATTGTCATTGTCAAATACTATATATTCCCCTTTCTTTGTAGATATACCATAGATGAATAAGGTAATCCAAGATTTGTCCTTCTTCCTCCAACTTACTTTACCATGTTTTTTAAAACAAAGTTTAATTGAGCTCATAAAATGTTCTGTGATTGGACTCACCTTCTGCTGCATCAGTGGTCACTCCTGCTCTCAGATTACGTGCCTTTTCATGGCTAACTCTCCACAACTGAAGGATTCAAATAAGAAGGGACTATGCTTTCCCTCTGCTTGAAATTGCCTTCTTATTTGAGTTTCTTCAAGATTCCTTTCCTGATGGTACCATCGGAGCTTGCTACTTGCCCATATCTTGGATACAGTCCCTTCCATATTGGATATAATCATTGAGTCACTTCTGGGACTTCCCATCCCCTTTGAGGATAGTGACAGAACTCTTCGTCTTGGAACCCAAGTTGCAAGGGAGGACCTGGAACATGGAAGATATTGGCCAGTTGGGTGCATGCATAAATGCTTGTCCCTTTATTTTAGACTTACTAAACAGACAGCAATGATGGTCACTGAGAAAGGATTGGGTATTCAAGGAGAAGCAGAACCCACATAAAATAAATCATCTCAATTCAATATCTTACCCGATCCCTATCCAAACAGTCTGGACCATCTGTTCATGACTGTTTAAGGACACAGAAATGGTTTTTCTAAATGTCCATCAAGAAGGTGACAGTCCTGACAGTCCATTTAATTCAACAAACATTGGTTGTGCAGCTGAAGAGCTGAGTCACTGTTTTAGATACAAAATCAGAAGATGAGCTAAAAATATCTCACTCACCCTGAGGCATCTATCTGACCCATGCAGGGGGTCACACAAAAGGACAGAGATGGGAAAATTGGGATTGGATCGTCAACTCACAGCCTCCATGTGACAAAGAGGGTGTCACCCTCTTCCTGTGCTCACAGACAAGTGTCTATCCTGGAGCAGGGCAGCAAATGTGGCCTTATTTGGAAAGAAGGCCTTTCCATGGCCTTTCGGAAAGGAGGGCATCTATAGATAGGATTGCCCTGCACCTTGGAGAGTGCTGCCACTCTGAAGCCCTTCTCTGCCTCAGTTTCTTACACTCTGTAGGGGAGATAGTCACCGAGGAGCACAGACATAGCAAGGAGTCATGAACACATTGCTAGGAGGCATAATATGTGCAGTGACTGCACAATGTGCAAAAGTAAAGCCCAGATACTAGATGACTTTGACATGTACAACATATTTTAAGATAAATGGAAGTACACTTGGTCAGTTATCCTGTCATCAAGCATGTATTACCTGTTATTTATTCCCTAAAATTTCTTTTTCCTCTCTCTGTCTCTGTCTCTGGAGCAATAGCACAGCGGGTAGGGTGTGTGCCTTGCACGCAGCCAACCCGGTTTCGATTCCTCCATCCCTCTCAGAGAGCCCAGAAAGCTACTGAGAGTATCCCACCCACATGGCAAATCTTTACAAGTTACCTGTGGCATATTCAAGATGCCAAAAATAGTAATAACAAGTCTCACAATGGAGACGTTACTGGTGCCCACTCGAGCAAATCGATGAACAATGGGATGACAGTGCTACAGTGTCTTTGTCTCTGTCTCTGTCTCTCTCTTTCCTCTCCTCAATATTTCAACCACATCCTGCAATGTGTTCTGGGGGTCAACTCCCAGTCAGGGTCAACTTGTCAAGTTCCACAAGAGAATGTCCTAGAAAATGTGACTATGGTTGCCTATGGCTAAGACTTCTCTGAGGCGAGAGCATAATGTCTTTCTTTTTTTTTTCAATTATTATTTTAGCTCCCATGTTTATAATGTGTTATCATTTATCATTTTATATACAATTATCATTTATGGTTTTGATACACCTCAGCACCACTACCAAAGTTCTCAAGACCCTCCACCGATATTCTTATGCTACTTCCAGTCCACCTTATCTTTCCCCCCTTCCCACACCTCTGTTTACTTGGTAATCTCAGTTCTGTAATCCAGTGGACTATATAGAATCAAGACTGGATCCAAGGATCCAGCGTGCAAAGTATTAACTCCAGTCCTTTGAACCATCTCCCTAACCCTGTATTTTCTTTTTGATCCAGTTGAGTCAGTGTATTATGAGTTGATAAATCTCAGTGCTCAAGACAAAACACTGCAATACCCAGACATCTAAGTTCAGATCCTACCTATGCCTCTGCTGTCATCCTGTGAGCAGTTTACCTTCCTGTTTGTTTCCAGTCTGTGTAAAGTGGGAATGATTAAAAATCCCCTGCTTTATAGGATTTAGTGAAGGTAAAACGAGTTAATTAATGAAAAGCTTTCAAGGCACATAATAAGTCTTCTACAAGGTTAGCTATTGTTGCTAATGGATTTATTGTTTAAGATCAGTATATAATTCCTCAATACTACTAACATTTTTCCAGAAAGTTCTAAAGAGAGAGGAACTTAAGCTCATTAAGTTTGAAATCAAGGTCTATGTTCTACCCACTAAGCCTCAGCAGTCAGAGATAACACTCATATTTGATCCCTAAAAGATATATTTTAGATCCAATTTTCTCCAAGGAGTAGGGTTAGAAATTAATTTTGCTTGGGACCTTATACAGCACCTCACTTTTTTGAAATTAATAATTTCCAAGGCACCTGTGGTGCTTCTTGATTATCTCAGGCCAAAAAAATTAACTCACTTGGGAAAAAAATTGGAGATTGTTCACAGGATAAGCACAAACTCTGCTGAGAGAAAATATTCTGAATAGAATTTTTAAAGTGAGATGGAGGTAAAAGAAAAGATGCTGAGCCATGTCTGAGAAGGTGCCTCCTGGGGAACGTTCTGGAATACTCAAGAACATTACCAGGTAGAGCACTGGCAGTCTGTGGTCGGTAGAAAGATAAAACTCAGTGCCAAAGGCACTCTGCCACAAATAGACCAAGTGGTGTTGAAGAAAAGTACAGAACTGGTTGGCAGTATCCAAGCAGAGAGCTCCAAATCAGCCTCATGGCTTAACCCAGAGTGCAATGCTTCCCCTATGATAGACCTGTGTCCCTGAGAGTCAGCAGACAGGCCACAATGCTAGTGATCGGGGTATTGCTGCAGTGAGCTGCTTAGGTGAATAGCCACAGACCACATAAGGAACAGACTGCCTCCTGAAGAGATGACACCATCCAGAGATTGTAAGTCCCTCTCTCTACCCTCAGTCTCTCTTGAAAGAAAATATAAACCTTATAAACAGAGAGAAAGATTCTACCACAACAGGAGAACCAGAGCCCAACAAAAATGCAGTTCAGGTATACAAGTTCTAAACTGTATTTCTTGTAATCACTTAGAACCAAAGGAATCCCTGCATGGAGAACATAGCTAGAACTTGGGGTCAAGAATTTGGGATGCTGTAGGGTCAGGGAGAGAGCTCAAGTGCATATGCCTTGCACGTGTAAGGCCCAGAGATCCACCCCCAGCACAATATTACCCACCCCCAATATGGCCAGAATGTGGCTCTATTGGCACTGCCAAACCTGAATGCAGAAACTTCAAGACCCCCAATGGTGCTGGGGGATGACCACTAATTATGAAAAAAGAGCACAAATGCTTTGGAGTATTGCAGGTTTTTGTCTATTACAAGCTGGCCAAGCACTTTCTTCTAGAGTATATTTGTTCATTGTAAAATTGACTAATAATACCCTCCAATAAGTTTTAACCTGTTAAATACCTATTAACCTGTTAGGTTAGATTAGGTATGTAGCTAATATGTGTTAACCAGAAACATGAATGTAAACTCCTAGAGGGCTTATTTCATGCTAAAGATTCAATAAATGTAAGACTACTATTTTCATTAGAAAAGAAAGAGATTGGGGGAAGGAATTTGAAATAAAAGTGGTCGTGGGGTGGGGTCTTAAGGAGGTTGCCATTAAGTCTGGTGGTGAAGATTCAGGAGAAAGCACTTGTGGTGAAAAATTCATTGGCCCGTGGGAGCCAAAAACTATGAGTAACACATGTATAAAGCATGTGACCCTGTGTGTTCTGAGTCAGACAAAGCTTATTTAATTCTGTGATCAAGATTATGGACTTTGGCGTCCAGCTGCCTTTGTAATACCTATGAGCTGGGCAAGTATCCTCAAGCATTGAATAATCTCCCTGTAACTTGATTTCCTCATCTGTAAATGGCATAATGATAGTAGTTACTATTTCAGAACTGTCCTAAGGGTTCAGTGAATGGACATAAGCACAGAGCTTTCTCTGAGCTTTCTTTCCTAGCATACTGATACACATTAATGTAAAAATTAGCTATTATTGCTCTGATTTTGCTTTCATCTAAGTCTACACTTCAGCAACTACAATCCCACAGGATGGGAAATTTTGATTTGTCTTCCAATAACAAAACTCACCCAAATTATCCACCATTTTCCAGCAAGGGAGGTCACACTAGAATAAGAACATGAAAGCCACTGATGATCATAGGAAGATAAAGTGTAATCCCCAATACACACACACTCCAATATACATCCAGGTATCCATCTCTCACTTGTGCTTCAGAGATAGAAACCAACATCAGGAGGCATGTCCATAGCCCAATATTAGGGCTTACTGCAGCAAGGAGCACTCAATAACAAAAGACATAAATAAATCAACTAAGAAACACTTATTTTTTATTAATTTTTTTAAATTTTATTGAATCACCATGAGATAGTTACAAGTTTTCATGTTTGGGTTACAATCTCACAATGATCAAACACCCATCCCTCCACCAGTGCACATTCCCCACCACCAATATCCTGGGTATAACCCTCCCTTTCCCACCCTCCCCATGCCTCTGTGGCAGACAATATTCCCCATACTCTCTCTCTACTTTTGGGCATTATAGCTTGCAACACAGACACTGAGAGGTCATCATGTTTGATCCATTATCTATTTTTGGCATGCACCTCCCATCCCAAATAGTTCATCCAACCATGATAAGAAACACTTGTTAGCAAAAGATATGCTTGTGTTTCTTTCTTGAATGAGCTATAAGAGGAAAAGGTTTACATATTGCACAGCTGTTGTCCCAATGATACTATAATACAACCTTAAAATCTTCTGGCAAAAAAACTTACTGGGGTTTTTTTTTTTTTTTGCTTTATGGTTCTATGGACTGGTTTGCCTGTTTCTGCTGATCTGCCCAAATTAAGAGATGGGAAAGAAAATCTGAGCCCAAAATTAAGAGATGGGAAAGAAAATTTCTCTACCCCATCACCCCCCCCTCACACACACACACACACACACACACACACACACACATACAGACACATACAGACACACACACACACAGAGGAAGTAATGCAAAGTTACCAGAAAGAGGCAAAGAATTGAGTTCATCTATCTATCAGTGTCTCAAATGCTCAAAGAACTAGCCACTGCAGTAAAAGAGAGAAAAATTATAAGGGAATTCAAGTCTACTGGAAGAAGAGCCTATACTATCCATAAACATTAATAGCCACTTTGAGGCTATTAAATGATATCTCCTTTTATTAGAACTTTTATATTCAATAAAGAACAAATTCTCATATTGTGCTCTTTCCCGAGACTACTTGAAAATATCTTAGTGTTTCTAATCTTAACCTGCTTTAGATGTATCTAGAAGACAGTTTTTCATTCATTCTGTTCCAAAGCCAAAATATTCTAGACATTACACATCCATGTAAAAATAAGTGAAAAAAAACCTCAAAAGAATTGAAGACTTCTGGGGCTGGAGCAACAGCACAGCGGGTAGGACGTTTGCCTTGCATGTGGCTGACCCGGGTTCGATTTCAGCATCCCATACGGTCTCCTGAGCACCGTCAGGAGTAACTCCTGAGTGCAAAGCTAGGAGCAACCCCTGTGCATTGCCAGGTGTGACCAAAAAGCAAAAAAAAAAAATGAAGACTTCTATCCATTCCAAATACATTTGATTTCATTTTATGAATGGACATTTGAGAATTCTTCCTTCAATTCTCAGCTAAGAAAATTAATGAAGTTACTTTGACCATGATCTATCCTGAGGGACTTCAGCCACTCTGAACCATAAGTGGAAATCAGGTGCCAACTATAGATTCCAGAATACACTGAAAAAGAAAAGTACAATTATACAATGAAATTTTAGAATCATAAATTGTCTATTTCACTGTTGCTTTTTTTTTCTCTTTGGGTCACACCTGGCGATGCACAGGGGTTACTCCTGGTTTTGCACTCAGCAATTACTCCTGGCAGTGCTTGGGGGACCATATGGGATGCTGGGAATCCCATATGGTCCCCCAACCCGGGTCGACCGCGTGCAAGGCAAATGCCCTACCTGCTGTACTATCGCTCCAGCCCCTCACTGTCGCTTTTTTGAGTAAAAACACACTGGGTATAATTTCTCCCATTTTTGTGTGTTGTAGAAGAACTGACCTCTTGAATAGTTTGTCTTGAAGATCCATAAAAAATGGTTAAGTTAGATAAACTCAGCAGATAGACATTTTCATAATCAATTTTTAACTAGGGAATAAGCACTGACACCATGCCACTAACATTCTAGGCTGGGAAGAGAATTCTGTCCTTTGTCCTTTGTGGTAAAATTCTCAGAACTGCTGGACTGCATACCTAAGTACTGACCACTGGGAAGCAGCAGGCATAATATTATACTTGATGGGCCATAGGTTTGACCTCGATCCTAAATGCCTTGGTAGCTTGCTATAAATTATGAGTTCTGTCACTTTATCTGAAGCAATTATTCACATCCAGTGTGGTTTTTGCTTTGGGCCAACTTGAAACAAAAATCTATCAGCTGCATGTGTATTTAGAAAGGCTAACTTTTTTTCTGGTAGGCCTGAAAATGGTCTAGATGAGTTTCTATAAATCAACACTAACAACTAGGGTAGTGAATTTCTTGTGACAACTTAGGGTGCCAGGGCTAGTTCCACAGGGTTACTATTTAGAAAGAGAAGGCAAACATCATTACAATCAAGTTTTCTATATAGTCATATAAGAACCTCCCATTATTTAAATAATGACCAATATTTAATTTTTATTTGTTAATTTCCTTTTCTGTTGTTGCAAAGTCTACTTGTGTTTACAGCAACCGGTAAACAGTTCAAAAATATATGAGAAATCTCCCTCCATCCACTTCCTTTCTCAACTCCTACAGTGAACTGGGACTCATAAGTTCTCATATTTCCCTTCTTCAAACTGACATATGGAGGTAAGAACAGTTAAGAGTTGAAGGAAGACCATGCTTTCATTTTATCTTATTCAAGTGTATCCATAAAACCTGGCAACCCATTGAGCCCTACTGGGCTTGGCCCCCAAAACAAAGCAAAACAAATATTTAATAATTTGCTGAGGGGCTGGAGCATAGCACAGTGAGCACAGCGGGTAGGGCATTTGCCTTGCATGCAGCCAACCCAGGTTTGATTCCTCTGTCCCTCTCGGAGAGCCTGGCAAGCTACCAAGAGTATCCCGCCTAAACGGCAGAACCTGGCAAGCTATTCGTGGGTATTGGATATGCCAAAAATAGTAACAATAAGTCTCACAATGGAGACGTTACTGGTGCCCACTCGAGCAAATCGATGAACAACGGGATGACAGTGCTGCAGTGCTATCCATGTGAAAAATAGTGAGGATTTTAAGCAGGGATTTGGGGCAGGGACTGGAGTGGTATTCTCGCTGAGTGGCAAGTGAGTGAATGCAGCAATATCATCAAAAGGCAACTGTGATTGTCCAGGGCTGAGATGATGGTGGCTGGACTCGGATAGCAGTAATGTAGGTGGAATACAGATATTTGGGGAGTTAGACTAGATGAGGTACTTTTTCTTGAAAACGATTTCTTATGGAATTATCATGAATTTCAAAACTATGTTATTCATAATTTAGTTTCAGTCGTACTATATACCAGCATCAGTCTGTTCACCAGTGACCACTTCCTTCCCCACCAATGTCCCATTTCCCTCCCTCCACCTCAACCTGCCTCTATGACAGGCTCTTTATGCCTACTTTCAGCTTTCCCTTTCCTTCAAAGTAAACACATCCCTCCACCAATATCATACTGAACTCTCCCCTGACCTATCCTCCCCCTCTGTCTCTCAATGGCAAAATTCCTACTGTCAACCAGTTCTCTTGCTCCTTTCTAATTTATAGCCCTTGGGCATTTATTATTCCCCCACTATGTGTCTCTCTCCCTCTGACTAACTTCATTTAGCATAAAACTCTCCAGATCCATCCATGTAGCAGCAAATTGCATGACTTCATGTTTTTTGAGTAGTATTCCATTGTGTATGTGTACCAGTGACTGGACGACTGGACAAGACTTGAGAAAAGATGGAATCACGTTGAGCAGGTGTTCATTTCTCCTTAATATATGCCTGCAAACCTGAAAAGATAATTCCAACAGAAGGAGAGATTTGAAACAGAGAATATGATTCTGTTCAAAGGATGAGATTTCCTATGATACTTTCAATAAATAGCACACAGTGGCCATTGGCTTAGAGAAAAGTTATAGACTGAAGGATTTCCACTCAGCAGAGGACAGGAACTCCCAGATGTCAGAACAGTGTTATAATCTGACACACTTATTTAGATGCTCAAGACATTTTTATTTGATTAGTAGTTTGCAACATCAATTATAGAAGATGTTCACAAAAGAAATATTCCTTCCAGTCTTTCCAGATATGGGACTCCATTATCATATAGAGGCTAATTATTGGCTATATCCTCAATACAATGCCCTTTAAATATTTGTACATGAAACTGGAGAGATCTAGAATAAGATTTAAGGCACTTGCCATGCATGCAATTGAGCCTTGGTACAGCAAATGGTCCCTTAAGAACCACCAATAGTGATTCTTGAGCACAGAGAGAGGAGTAAGTCCTGAGCACAGCTAATTATGACTCAGAAACAGAGAAAATTAAAAAAACACTTTTTCATTAGACATAAGATGCCTTAAGATGTTGGGGTGGGGATGAGGCAGGTGGAGGATACTGAGGAAGAGAATGGCCTTTCATGAAGTTTCTAAACAATTTAGCCCCCCTAACACACGCTCCACTCAACCCCAAAAGCAAAAGCAAGGACTCTGAGCAAACCCGGGTTCCCCACGTGATGACTGTGTTAATACACACATTATTCACTGTTTTCCCATAAAAAATATGTTGTTTGTCATAGTACTGAGGATTGGTGTAAGGATTTAGTGAATTAGCACACTTAAGCATTTAGCAGAGCACCCTGCCCAAGGGAAGCAGCCTCCAAATGTTGACTGTTGACTGCTCGCTTCCCAAGTTACTTATTCTTTCCAATCCCCCAAATTCTCTTGCTGGAAGGAGTTCCAAAAAAAAAAAAACCCACCCATCATCTCATTGTATTTCCTGTGATGTCTGAGAGATGTGAGATGTTCCTACCCCAGACATCCTTCTCTCTAGTCCTTTCCATCTGCCTCTGACTTCTCTTTTCTCCTCAGTCCAGTCTGCCATATTTTATGCTCTTACCGGTGGAAGGACCTGCTCATAGCTGGGGACCTATGTCTTGTCCATCTTGACAATATTGCTTTGCCTTGTACACATTAAAGGTGCAATAAAGGCTTGTTGCAATTATCTTAATTAAATTTTCCTAAATTTACTGGGACAGGGTATAGGAAAGAGAGAAATTTTAGAGGTAATTTTGGCTCCAACACTTCAGAAACAAAATTCCTTGGCAATATTTGGTACCGCTACTTTCTTTAGTTTTCTCAAAATTGCATTGAAACTTGCTTACTATTAAGATAACTGCCTACAGATTTTATAAAATTTGTAAACATGAAAAAATGCAATTAATATAGCAAAAATGATAACCCACAATCCCAATAGATAACTGTGGTAATATTTTGATAGCAATATAGGTCTATATTATCTTTATGTCACTATGTATTCTACTCATCTATATGTCTCTATGTAAATGTAGAGTCTTTTTTGAAATAATTTTCAACTAACATTATTTGAGTATTTTTCATAATACAAATATCATTTGCTGAGTTCTTTGATTGCTAGTCAACTTAAACTCCCTTGTGAAATGTCTATTCAAATCTTCTGCTAAAGGGTGAAAGTCCCTCTTTATGATCTCTAAGAACTCTTTATGTAAGAAAAAAATGAACTCCTTTTCTGCATTGGTTGCATTTATCCTGAGCAATTTGCTTTTAAAATAGATTAGAAACTAAGTTTATACATTTACTTAAAGAAAATTGATACTGTCACAATATTCATATTTTTATTTTTAAAAAAACTTATTCCTCATATTTTATGCATATCAAAAAAGGCTTTTATCATCTTGAATAAAATAGGATCCTACCCATTTCTTGTAATTTTTTTCCCAAGGTTATCTCTAGTTCTGTAAATGCAATTAAGAAACTGGGTTTTCATCCCCCCTTTATGTATGCTAACTCATAAATGTTGATTTAATCAAAGCCATTGCCTTTCTCTGTTTTGCACTTAAATCATCTAATTTAGCAAACATGTGAACTCCAAGAAGTTTACAAATTTGATATTTAAAATTCACAAATTCATAAGCACTTGCTCTCTGCCCTCCCTGATTTTAGAAAGCCTTTTGGTATCTACCATTAAACATGATGTCACGAGCTAGCTATTATTTACCAGTCTGATAAAGTGGACTTGCATTCCTAATTCTCAAAGAGGTTTTTCTCCTGTTGTTAACTAGGAGTGGGTGCTGTGTCCTGTCTAATTCATTGTCAGTGCATGGCTATTTATAAATGCTGTAATTATACCTTTAATCTATATAAATGTTCCCCTTTTCCCCGTTTAATAATGCTTTCCTCCATTTCACTTTGTCTGAAATAAATACTTCCACCCTGCTTTAAAAACAAGAAACTTTTCACTTGCAGTATTACATTAATTTTGCTTATCTCTCCTTGGGGGTTGGAGGGATGGTTTCCCCAAGTGGTTATCAAAAGGACCGGGAATCCCTAGCAGTGATTCTCAGTCAACCAGGCTGGCTATATGAGGATGTGGGATTACTCAGACCCTAATAGTGCCAGGACTTGCCAGGTCCATCGTGACAGTGCTGGGGGGCTGCCACTGCTGTACCCAGCGAATACAAGGCTTGTGCCTTAACTCCTATATTATCTCTTGGGCTTCCATTTCTCCATTTTAATCTTTCTGCTGCCACGGATTTTAGTGAGACATATTGATTACATACTGACTGTTGCCTACTCTTTGCTAATACCAAGCCAGTCTCATGGATCTAAGAAAAGAAAAAGAGGGAACTTGCTGGATAGGAAGCCTCACTGTGCAGATGCTCCTGGATGCTGCCGTGAACAGGTTGAGGATAGCAGTAGCTTCCAGGATGACCTGGCCCGGTGAGAGGATCCCTGAACAGAGTTTGTAAATTTGTCACATAGATGTGCATCCAAGATTATCCAAGACGATGAATCAGTGGAGCTATGGGATAACTGGAACTTGATTGCATCTGGGTCCACATAACCTAGAGCTCTAATCAGGGTCTGGGGGATCCCATACAAGAAAATCACTGCTAACTCACGAAACTCACTGCTTCCTGTTCTCTCAGTCTTTTTTTTCTATTTAATTACATGCATTCATTCTGTCAACAAATCATTTTTAACACCTTCTCTGTGATACCAGCAGTGAAGAGCATGTAAGATATACCTGCTGTTGAAAAATTTATGATATTATACAGGAGAGATCAGATGATAACAAGTAAGAGCACAAGATCACTCCAAATGGTGTCAGTGTCGTGAGTGAAGACCCCTCCAATGGCTTCAGTGAAATTTAGGAGAAAATACAGTTCTTCCCAGACCCCTAGGTCCTTTGAAAATCAACTCCCCAACCACTTCTGCTTAACCCAGCGGGCCTCTCTCTACCTTCCCATCTGAGCTGCACCTCCTGGTTTCAGCATTCCTCAAAAACACACACAAAAATAAAAAAAAAAGTCTGTTTCTTCATAAGGTCTGTTTCAGGTTGTCCTTCATCAAGTCATCCCCTTAGCTTACCCCCATCCTTTCAGGTTGGATGTCAATGTCACCACCTGAATCTGGTCTTCTCTAATAACTCTCCCATCTAATCATTAGTTCTTAGTATTGCATGACCCTATGGTATCTGTATTTATCTGTCTTTATTTACTGTTCTGAACTTTACCATCCTGTGTTTATCCGTCCTGGCTTACTGTCTTGAACTCTGGTGGTAAATTGCTTGAGGAATAGAACTTTCCTTGCCAAATTCTCAACCTGGAGAACAGAACCCAGCATGAGCATTTGTTGAGTTTTCATCAGATCAGTGGGAAAGCATGAGAGAATGATGAGTGGACAGGGCATCCTCTGAAGGTTAGCAGAAACCCTACATTCCCCACCATGTATTTTGTGTCAGACTCACGCTTGTATAATTTTTTATTTTATCCTTACCACTGAACTGTTGCTGGGCTGGTCTAGACTGGTACACATTTTGTTAAATTTGTCTGACACATGACATAGCAGCTCTATCTTCTCCAGCTCTAGGAAGATGTTTACTATCTTATCTACTTATATCCTTGTTCTTTTAAAGTACATTTTCATTCCCTTTTGCATTATGGGAAAGCATCCCATATTCACCTCCAGGTCATTAGTTTGATTTTCTGCAATGTTTAGTCTGCCCTGAATTTTAATTCCATGACAATAACATTTCTTCTGCTTCCTTTTGTCCCAGTCCTGTTCCTGGCTAATATATGTGTATCAGACAGTCTCCCACCTCAGCCCCTTATCTTCTAGGGTGTCTACTCCTTTGCTTTGCAGGCAATGTCATCTTGCATTGTGGTCCCACTTTTTCTAATGGATTCTTCCAATACCTAGAGTAAAGCACATTCAGACTGAATAGTATGAGTGTTTCATTCATTGTTCAATAAATAAATTTATTAACTATCTTTGCAGGATCTAAGACCAAATTAAATCCTGAGAGACAATCCCTGGCCAGTGAATATATAACCTAAGTAATTTAACAAGAAAGTGTTAATAGAGATGCTTGGTGGCATGGACAAAGACCAGTGCTGGGGCATAGAATCTAGTTGAGGACAGACAGAAAATGGAGTGGGAAATGCTGCCTTCTATTCTGAGGTGTGTTCTCTCACAGTCTGTATGATTGAGTTTGAGGTACATCCCCTTAATTTCTTTGGTAATTCTTTTTTCCTTAATTAAAGATCTGTGGTTTACAGCTATTGATAGTGAGTTTTAGGGATATAATATTTCAACAGTAATACCACTACTAGACTGGAGTGATAGCACAGCAGGTAGGGCATTTGCCTTGCACGCAGCTGGCCCGGGTTTGATTCCTTCGTCCCTCTCGGAGAGACTGGCAAGCTACCAAGAGTATCTTGCCCACATGGCAGAGCCTGGCAAGCTACCTGTGGTGTATCTGATATGTCAAAAACAGTAACAATGTCTCACAATGGAGACCTTACTGGTATCCACTTGAGCAAATCGATGAACAATGGGATGACAGTGCTACAGTGCTACAATAGCGCTACCAGTGTCAACTTCTCTCCACCAGTGTTCCCATATTCCCTCCCCACTCCAACTTGACAGGCACATTACAGAGTTTCCGTGGTTGCAGCTTAGATCTCATGTTTTCAATTTTATTAAGTCTATGTTTTAGATACATGGCTATGCCACTCACCCAGATCTAAAGCACTAATGCACGCTCACCCTTTACTTTCCATTCTTCTCTTCCTCCCCTAGATTTCTTTCCTTATCTGTGTTTCTCCTCTCTAACCACTGGGGTCAAAAGTGATCCAGGCCTCCCTCTTTTATCACAGAACATTTCCTCATCCAACATTCTATGTTCTTTGTGAATTCTTTTAATTTTTTTGTTTGCTTTTTTTTTTTTTTGGCCTTGGGGCCATCCCTAGAGGTATTCAGAGCTGACTACTGGTTCTGTGCTCAGGCATCGCTTCTAGTGGTGCCTGAGGAACCACATGTTGCTCAGGGGATGAGACTAGGGTTCATTGCCAGCAAGACCAGCAACCTTCCCACTGTAATATCTCTCCAGTCCCTCTGCAGTCGTTCTTATAATGCATGAATGATAAATGGATCCATGTGTGTGATGAGAGAATGTTGAATTCCTCTTAATTCTTCTCTCGGTCCATTTGGGTGTGATTCAGATCTCCTTTCAGGCACACAGACAGGACCCCATTTCATGTCTACAGCCTCTGGTTCCAACTAAAGTATGTAAAGAAAGACATTTGCTTCACAATGCTCTTTTGATGTTAGATACTATTGTCTGGCCCTGGTTCCTCGCTTTTTGACATTCCGAACCAATGTCCATAAAATCAAAATCTCCAACAGATATTGTTTCTAGGACTCTTCCAGAGTAAGTTGAGAGCAGACCATTTCTTCCAAAATGTGACTCATTCCAGTAACACAGACATGCATTTTGTGCAGTGTTCAAGGGAACATCATAAGATATAATGCCTCTGACATGCCCCGGGGTTGGTGGTGGTACAGAGAAACAGAAAACCAAGAAGCTGTCCCCACAGCAAACATATTAGGGCTTAAGGTCACAGAGCACCAGGGAGTCTGATTTGAAAGAAAAGAAATAAAAATTAAGTTTTCTGAGAAGAGGGAAAAATGAATTTAGTCTAGTAGAAATGGAGAATACAGCTAGGTTTCAAGGAGTTCAGATAAATATTTAAACAGGGGAGGAATTATGAGTCTTTTGGAGCGGCATACATCATTAATTCCCAGAAAAGTCGACAATGAGTTGGTAGGGAAATGGCCTCTGGAATTATTCTTTTAATAGAGTTTCCAGGTTAAAATACATTTCATTGAAGGTCAATCAATAGGCAATTTTATCCAGCCATGGTGATTAAAAGAAAACCATAAAGAAGTCTTGTGACAGTGATTATTTTGGCTCAATCAGACCTTTCTTTAGACCTGGCCAACACTGAATGAAGGATACGATCATAGATCAGAACAGGAGCAATATTTTTCATCCAATGCCTCACCCTGAGAGAATGTCAACTTCCACCCTCCTTTTATTACATCCTTCAGTCCACACCCATAAGCCAGGAAGAGAAGAAATTCATGTTCATTTCTTTGCTGGCAGGTGAGGCACATTGGAATCATTTAAATTAACAGTGTAGATCCAGCTTATTTCTTGAATTCCCAGTGATCCATCACAATGAATTAGTATGAGTCAGAATTTTAGTTTGACAGAAGTGATTATATTAGGCCCCTTGTAAATCTCCGGGTCTCTCTAGCTCTCCTTTATTAGGAGTGGCCTCGGGAAATCAGGAGGAAATGAGATGCCCAGGAACTCATATCTCAGTGATCCACCATTGCTTTGGTTAGGAAATTAGTAGAGGGTTTCTTGAAATCAAATTGCCTCCAGGTCTTTCAGACTGATACAAGTGCTTGCGAAACACACCCCTGAATAAATATGAAGGGGAAAAGGCTCTCCTTTCTCCAGCATTTATCTTCAGAGAGCCAATGGAGCCAACATTATTTCTTTGAATTGTGGGTTATTACAAGTGAAATATTGTATCTTTCTTTCTTTATTATTTTTTCTTTTCTTAATAGCCAAGGACTTTTTCTAAAATCATATTTTACCTGATCCAGCATTTTGAGTTTATTGGACAGGATTTTCCAAGACTAGCTATTTATTTTCACAGAATCACTTTTCATGAAGCCAAAAGAAGGAAAGATTCTTGTTGCCATGTGTGGTTTTTTTAAAAATAAATTAGGATTTAAAGGAGCTGCTATTTGCCAGTTCATACACACAATCAAACTCTACTGTAGTTTGCATATTAGAAAAAAAATCCCTGCTGTGAATCTATCAAGGATAAAGGTCCTGAATCTCTTCTTCATGCTTATCAAGAATCTAAATGGAAATAAGAATGTTTTAAATAATACTGAAAGTGTACTAAAGAATGTGGACATTTTACAGGGGAAGGAAATAAATCAGCTATTACTAGGGTTCACTTATGCAGGTGAATATATTCTACAGATTAATATTCATATACTAGTGAATAAGGTATCAGAAAGCAAGCAGTTATATGCAATCCTGGATATTTTTATTATAAAGATTAAAGAAAAATAAGCGATTTTCTTTAAAAACAAGAATAGCTTCTTGAAAGCTTAATTATAAGTCTTGAAAATGTTTGTGATCACTTTTGTTTAGATACATTTCTTTTAAATGATAGATAGAAATAATTACAAAGAAAATAGAATCCCAATTTCTTATTCCCTCAAAATGTTCATATCTGAAACAGCTTGCCAATGGCTGTAAGAATGCCACTCTACTCTCAAAATCAGGCTGAAGCATTTTTTTGGTGTTGAGACATACATGAAAATGTGTGTATATCTAAATGTAAGAGCATGACATTCAAAAACTAGCAGAACTGGAGCTGGAGAGATATTACAGCAGGTACAGAACTTGCCTTGACTCTAACCTGGGCACTCCATATGGTCTCCCAAGTCCCACCCGGATTTATCCCTGTACACAGAGCCAGGAGTATGCCCTGGGCACTGCCAGGTGTGGCCCTAAAATCAAACCAAACATGTAATCTGCATTTTAACAACTTAGCATAAGGACTGGATTTCAAACTCTGAAACACGGAAGAAGCTGAAGAAACAACTTTGCATGATTCTGCAGAGCAGCTGCCTTTCTTTCCTTGAACTCATCTTAGAACCTGACAATTGGGAAATACATCTTTATCATTCTTCTTTGCTTAAAGTATTATATATACTTGAATGCAACACTGTGTTTTATTTTCCAACTCTGCCAAGATTCAATCTACTGGTATTGAATATCCACCAAAAGAACACTAGATGATTACAGGGCAAGCACAAAGGAGTTACAGAAAACCCCATAAGCTGCATTCTCTCTCTCTCTCTCTCTCTCTCTCTCTCTCTCTCTCTCTCTCTCTCTCTCTCTCTCTCTCTCTCCAAGTCTGATAGCAATAAAACACCAGCTCCACCCTTTGGCTCTGGGATCCTGACTAATAAGCAGAGACAGAGAAAGTGAAATTGAATCTCAATTATGAAAGATATAAGAGAATGGGTGCTTTTATTGCATCTGTGGAATTTAGTCTTTTAAATGCTTTACTTAATTCTTTGCTAAAGAAAAAAATATTTTATTTAAATTTAGCCATCAAAAACCTAAAGGGATTTGAATAGTGGCAAACCGTAATAAGTCACTTTAAATGGGAAAACATTTCACAAAAGTAAATCAGTCATTTCACTACCTTAGAACTGGAGTTCCTATTACTTTCAGGAGGTTTTCAACTTCAGAATGAATACAGTCACCAGGAAAATAATTTATTTGAGTTTCAAGCTTGCCATATGAATAAGTACAGATTTTAAAACAGAATAAAATGGTAGGGAATTTAATACTGCTTGTCAGGGACTGCTTATCCCATTCAGCCCATGAAGATATATTACTTGGACAAATAGATTGCCCAGGGATTTTGAGGGTCTGAAACACTTGGAGAATTTGGACTTGAGTTCCAATAAAGACAGCGGATCGATGTGCTGACTGTTGAAGGGCCCTTTGGGAACTGTTGATGACTGGGACGATGTGTGGTGGTCTACAGTGTTCTCTTTGTACCAGAAAAGGAAGAGTGGCCAAAACACATCCTTAGAAAGAAGTCACGTCACCCTCTTGTCTGGGGAGCCATCACACACTGTAATAGCTTCTAATTACCTTCTGCCTAAAATCCAAACGTTGCTGCCTGGTACCTATTGCTCCTAATGGTCTAGCATGTCTCCCGTACCCATACTTTTACAAGCTTCTCCTCATCTTTCTAAATTTTATGCAAAATTCAGGACTCAGCTCAAGTTCTCTGAGTTTTCATGCAGACTTTTTTCTTCAGTTTTCTTCTTTCATATACTTAGTACCTCTGAGCTCCATGGCACGTAATACATGGATCATTGTCAGCGTGTCCTCCCTGCCCCCGCACACAAACTCGTGCGTGCGCACACACACACACACACACACACACACACTTGAGCATGGCTTTCTCACCACAAAGACGGGTTCTCCCATCTCTGTATTTGTTGTGTGGGTCTGGCTATTGCCTCCTGCCACTCCAGACCTCTCCTCTACCCTTCTCCTGCCCTTGGCTTAGCATGGAGCAGCGTTCAAGCCCGTTGCTCTGACTTTCTCCCTGGGTTAGTCTCGTTAATAGGAAAAGATATTTTGCAAAACTAAAGCATGCCAGATTGGATAAGTTGCGCATGAGTGGCGGCCATGACAGAGTGACCTCATATGGGGTGATTGGCGGGAGCCAATAGATGAGCGCCACCTCATATGGGGTGATTGGCGAGAGCCAATAGAGCGCCACCTCATATGGGGTGATTGGCGAGAGCCAATAGAGCGCCACCTCATATGGGGTGATTGGCGAGAGCCAATAGATGAGCACCACGTCAGAGGCGGGGCAACCAGGCTATATAAGGACTGCCATTACCCGGGTTGTGGTTCTTTCTCTTCGGGAGTTAACTGAATAAAACGGCTGCAGAAGGATCCTCAACCCGTGTCGTCTCACTCTTTGCTGGCGAAGGGAAATCGCGACGCGGGCTACGAACAACTGGTTCACTGGCTACTTCCAGCTGGGAATACACAGATAAAAGATGGAGAGTCAGGACTGGAGACAAAATATAGGGATTATACTTGTCTTGTATTTGACCCCAGTTCAGTCCCTAGCATCACATATGATCCCCTAAGCACCACCAGGAGTGACCCTTGAGTTCAGAGCCAGGAGAAAACTCTGAGCACAGCCAAATGTAACCCAAACTCCCATGCCCTCACAAATAAAGAACAGTGGAGAGTGGAAGTTCCTGATTCTCTTCCTCTGAACCATAGTGGCAGTGACCCCAAGTACACCCAACACCACTGCTCTAAGGAGGCAGGTCAGCCCCTAAACTCCAGGTCTCCCTGGCTTTCGGAACCTCTGCCTCTTTACTTTTGAAAACAATGGCATCTTCTGCTCCCTCTTAACTTCTAATATAGAAAAGGAAACTTAGATGCAGGGACCTTGAAGACCCCTTCTGTGATTGCCACTATTAAATTTACCTCTTGCCTACCTCTCTGTAGGGTTGGGTACCGCCTAGTCTTCAAGTCCCAGACAGAAAGAAATCTGCCTGGAGCCTCTGCTGTGGAATCATCAATTCCTCCCAGGCTAGAAGATATTGATCCCCTGACAATTGCTGTTGTTCTGCCTTTCTTTGTGTGAGGAGCAGGCTCTTGATTGTGCACATAGGTGGCATTTCTGAATAACAATGGGCCATTGTCTCATTATTGATTGTTCTGCAGTATAACTGCCTCAGAACTGGTGCAAGTTTTACATCCTAGTCCTCCTCCTTCCCAAAGCAAATCAAAATCTTCAAATATGGGGGAGGGGGTTTACTTTATTTTATTGATAGAATATACCTTCATCTCTTTTTGAATGCTGGGAGTAGATCAGGGCCACAGTCCTGGCACTGAATAATCCCAGCTGGTCTGAAGAGCTTGGGTCTCAGACATCTGTGTCTCAGCTGTATCTCCTACGTTTGCCACCAATCCAGAAACCTCTGCTGTCCTAGTGGATCTGTCTAATGTGTGCAAGATGCTGCACCTGACTGACTTCTCCAGTAGACATGGAGCCCATAGCATTGTCCAAAGCACACCAAGGGTTTCACATTTTACTTCTTTCAACTTGGAAGAAAAGAGAATATAATAATAATGATAATGATAATGATAATCATCATCATCATCATCATCATCATCACTGTCACTGCCACTGTCATCCCATTGCTCATCGATTTGCTCAAACGGTCAGCAGTAATGTCTCCATTTTGAGACTTGTTGCTACTGTTTTTGGCATATCCAATATGCCACGGGTAGCTTGCCACGCTCTGCCATGCGGGCGAGATACTCTCCGTAGTTTGCCGGGCTCTCCGAGAGGGGTGGAGGAATCAAACCCACGTCGGCCGCATGCAAGGCTAATAATAATAATATACTAATAAAGCCAGCTTTATTAGACTTGATTTATGTCACTATGGTTTTGAAATATAATTTTTTCACATTTTACAAAGAATGAGACCCACAAAAGTCAAAATGATCCCCTGTGATGCAGAACATCATTCCTCTAGACATTCCTCAAACAAGTTAAACTGGGAAAATGCAAGGACCACAACTTGCTTAGGAGATTCATCACATACTAGAAGATAAGAGGGCCAGAGCTATCTAGTAGTAAAAGAGCCTGTTTTAGTTTTCTATGTAGCCCCAAACTTATCTGATGACAGAATAGTTGAAGAACTATCCTTCTGAAACTTTCTTGCTTTGTCTATCACTAATGTCTCAGAACGTAAAGAGTATAAATTTGTATTTAAATTCTACATGGAAAATTTGTTTTCCTAAGTACCTATTTTTATAAAGAATCTGGATCTCAATCAAACAACTTAAAATTTCATCTTCAGAAATTAGAAAAAGAACAAGTTGAACCTAAAGGAAGCAGGAAAAATAGGAAACAATAAATTTAGAGCAGAAATAAATGAAAGATAAAATTAAAAATATAATAAACTGGTTTTTAAAGTTTTTTCTTTTTTAAAAATAACCTCTAAATGTATCAACACAATGGACAAGTGTCTTAATTGACTGACCAAGGAAGAAAGAGACTGGATGAAGCTGGAGCGACAGTGGGTAGGGCTTTTGCCTTACATGGCGCCTACTCAGTTTCAGTCTCCTACCAAAGATTGAACCCTGAGCACAGAGTACTGCTGAATGTAGCTCAAAAACCAAAGAAAGAAAGAAAGAAAGAAAGAAAGAAAGAAAGAAAGAAAGAAAGAAAGAAAGAAAGAAAGAAAGAAAGGAGGGAGGGAGGGAGGGAGGGAGGGAGGGAGGGAGGGAGGGAGGGAAGGAAGGACGGAAGGAAGGAAGGAAGGGAGGGAGGGAGGGAGGGAGGGAGGGAGGGAGGGAGGGAGGGAGGAAGGAAGGAAGGAAGGAAGGAAGGAAGGGAGGGAGGGAGGGAGGGAGGGAGGGAGGGAGGGAGGGAGGAAGGAAGGAAGGAAGGAAGGAAGGAAGGAAGGAAGGAAGGAAGGAAGGAAGGAAGGAAAAGAGGGAAGGAAGGAAGGAAGGAAGGAAGGAAGGAAGGAAGGAAGGAAGGAAGGAAGGAAGGAAGGAAGGAAGGAAGGGAAAGAAGGAAGGAAGGAAGGAAGGAAGGAAGGAAGGAAGGAAGGAAGGAAGGAAGGAAGGAAGGAAGGAAAAGAGGGAAGGAAGGAAGGAAGGAAGGAAGGAAGGAAGGAAGGAAGGAAGGAAGGAAGGAAGGAAGGGAGGGAGGGAGGGAGGGAGGGAGGGAGGGAGGGAGGAAGGAAGGAAGGAAGGAAGGAAGGAAGGAAGGAAGGAAGGAAGGAAGGAAGGAAGGAAAAGAAGGAAGGAAGAAAGAAGGAAGAAAGGAAGGGAGGGAGGGAGGGAGGAAGGGAGGTGGAAGAAGAAGAAGAAGAAGAAGAAAGGGAGAAAGAGAGAAAGGAAAAGAAAAAGAAAGAAAGAAAGAAAGAAAGAAAGAAAGAAAGAAAGAAAGAAAGAAAGAAAGAAAGAAAGAAAGAAAGAAAGAAAGAAAGAAAGGAAAAGAAAGAAAGAAAGAAAGAAAGAAAGAAAGAAAGAAAGAAAGAAAGAAAGAAAGAAAGAAAGAAAGAAAGAAAGAAAGAAAGAAAGGTAAGAAACAATTAAAATAACTAAAGTAGGAATACAGTGATAGCTTAACGTGCTGTTGTGAGCACTAAATTCAATTCCCAGTACTTCATGGTTCCCCAAACATTACCTGAAGTGCCCCATAGCATTACACCAAAGCAGTTCTGGCGTACCAGTGGGTGTGAGGTGTGGCCCCCAAAACAAATATCAAATCAAATGACTAAAACAACAATGAAAGAAAAAACTTTATTGAACACCTTACCTGACTGTCACCCCCAAGAAAAATATAAATACAGTTTTCATTAGGAGAAACTGTAATTCATTATATATTAACAAATGATATAGCTTAGATAAAGTGAGCAATGTTGTAGAAGACACAGACTACAGGAATTGACTCCAGAAGAAATGGAAAACATGATCACATCTATACCAAATTACAAATTTGAATTACAAATCCAAAAGATCTCACAAACAAGAGCCCAAGCCCACAGTCTTTACTGGGGAGTTCTAATCAATGTTTAAAATATAATTTAAACAAATTCTTCAGAGGCTCATTAAAAAATTGGAGGAAAAATAAATACCTCCCAACCTATTTTCAAGAGGCCAATAGTACCTGCTACAAAAACCAGTTGGAATTATTAAATGTACATCAATATCCCTTTGGAATATCAGCACAGCAAAATACTATCAAGCTGAATTAAATCATACATCAAAGGATAATGAATTAAATCAGATATCAAATGATATGATTTAAATCATATATCAAACCTACATCATGATAAAAGATTTTAAAACAAAACAGCAAGTTTGGTTCAACATACAAACATTAGCCTATTTGATCCACTATTTAAATAGGATGGATTGGAACGATAGCACAGTGGATAGGGGGTTTGCCTTGCCAGTAGCCAACCCAGGTTCGATTCCTCCATCTTTCTCAGAGAGCCCGGCAAGCTACCAAGAGTATCCCACCCACACAGGAGAGCCTGGCAAGCTACCCTGGCATATTCAGTATACCAAAAACAGTAACAACAAGTCTCACAATGGAGATGTTACTGGTGCCCATTCGAGCAAATCGATGAACAACGGGGTGACAATGCAGTGCTATTTAAATAGGATAAAGAATTAAAATTAAATAATTAGCTAAATGCATGCAGGTTGAGCTCAGGGAAGCATTTGAGGGACCAGGAATGTGGCTCAGTTCATGTGTGAGAGTGGATTCAATATCAGAATTGAAAGAGATTTTTAGAAAAAAAAGTTAATTTTTTTTGGGGGGGGCAAATCTCTAGTGGTGCTCAGGACTTACTTTTGTCTCTGTGCTCATGGGTCATTAAAGCATCCTACCTGCTGAGCTATCTCTCTGACCTCAAAAATTCTGAATTATTTTATGAATCAAACACTCAAATTAGACTGGACAGGACGTCACACAACCTGAATAATGACACCTACAAAAACCTACAAATAACTCAAAGCTAACATCTTGCTTGATATTTCCCCCTTAGGATCAAGCAATAAGATAAGAGAAACTGCTCTTACCATTTCTATTCAGTATCATGCTGAAAATTCTAGCCAGAGTATTTGGTCAGGAAGAACATTCAAAAGACACCCATATTTGGAAGTTAAGTCTATTTGCAGATATTATGGTCTTTTATATAGAAAATCCTGAGGAATCCATATACAAATACACACCCCCCTATTAGGTTGAATAATTGAGTTCAGTGAGGTTGCAAGATAATCAACATATGAAAATCAATTGTACTTCTACTATATGTTAGAAATAAACTATCAAAAGTAAAATTAAGAAAACCATTTCTTTTACAATAAACTAAAATAATAATGGCCTTAGAAATAAAATTTAGAAATAACTTTGAAATAAAGAAAGAAATGTAAGACTTTGATAAAAAACAATAAGACACGTTAAAAGAAATTAAATAACATTGAAATAAATGGGAAATGCTCACCCATGATCACAGATCAAAGATTCACTAGAGCTAAAGTGACAGTATTCTTCAAACTGATCTACAGATTTAATAAAACAAATTCTACTAGAAACCCAGCTGTGCCAATGTGAGCAATGGCATATTCCATAAAGATTTTACTTCCAGAAAATGGAATGAAGTACTTGTACATGCTACAGTATGAGTGAACTTTGAAAATATTGAACTAAGTGAAAGATGCCAGACAGCAAGGCCACGTATACTGTGATTCCATTTCCAGAAATAAGCAAATTCATAGCAAAAAAAAAAAAAAAAAGTAGGCCCATGGCTGCCATGGACTGGGGTGAACAGAGAATGGCTTGGGGGAACATAGTATGACTAAAAGTGAGTACTGGTTTCCTTTGGGGATGATGAGAATTTCTGAAATTAGATAGTAGTGCAGGTTGCACAACTCAATAAATATGCTAAAAACTGAACATTTATAGGCCTTTAAAAGGGTGAATATTTTAGTATTTGATCTCATTAATTATAGTTTAAAATGTGTCCTGGAGGCAGGGCACTTAAGTTGCATATGGCTGACCCAGGCTAAATACCTGACATGATGTATGGTTCCTGAACCCCATCAGGAGTGATCCCGGAGCACAGAGGCAGGAGCAAGCCCTGAGAACTGCTGGGTGTGGCTCCAAATTCCCCCCCCCCAAAATAAAAAATAATATGTTCCCTGGGAGTTGCTGCTGGGATCCTTCTCCTGAGTCTTTCTATGTGTTGGATGAAATTTGGGTTATTCTTCTCAGTTCCCCCACTAACAACCGTTCCTCTGCTAACAATGCAGCTCTCTGGGCTGAAATCTTGACACATTCATTTAAGTGTTCATCTACTACCTATTAATTGAGCAGCTACTCCATGCCACACTCTGTGCTTAAACCTAACATTGCAGGTATCCAGAGGACAAGCCAGGCAGTACTTGACCCTGCACTCTGAGGGTATATAATCCAGCTTGTACTCACCTGACAGTCACACTGAATTCGCATCTGTTAAGGTCATCCTCCTGTAGCCTGAGGGCAGGGGGGGCGGTGGGGGGTGCCGAGGAGAGCATCATGGAGTCTTTCTCTTTATAATACTCAGTTCTTAAGAACCTGATCGACTTTCGACTTTGATCCCAGGCACCCAATGTCACTGCTCGCAAAAAGGTTTACCTTGAGGAATTTAGAACAATGGGAAGAAAATCCCCAGCAGAGGCCAGAAAGATACTACAGGGGTTGGGGCTGGAGCAATAGCACAGCTGGTAGGGCGTTTGCCTTGCATGTGGCCAGCCCGGATTCAATTCCCAGCATCCCATATGGTCCCCTGAGCACCGCCAGGGGTAGTTCCTGAGTGCACAGCCAGGAGTAACCCCTGTGCATCGCCGAGTGTGACCTAAAAAGAAAAAAAAAGATAGTACAGGGGTTCAGGTGTTCTACTTACCTCTGGCTGACCCTGGATAAATCCCTAACACCGCACACATCCCTAAGCACTGTGGACTCTGACCTTGTAATACCCTCAGCAGCCAGCAGCCCTGGGTATGATCTTAGATTTCCCTGACGCAGCCAGGATGGCCCAGGTGATCTCTGACATTGCAAGGGCCTGTGCAGTATTATATCATCAGACCCCTATGTTTGGCCCACCAGCCTGGATGGCTGAGCATCACCAGGAATGGTCCCTGGACTCCCCCGCCTCCCAAGCACCATTAACCCCAAAAGGGAAAAGAAAATCTCCAATATTCACTGGGTCCTGGGCTCTTCTAGGCATCATGTGAAAATCACAACTGCTAGGAGCCCGCAGCAACAGCAAAGCTAAGTGACTGATATTGACGGCCTTTATCATGAGTGTGATACTGCAGAGCCCTTTTTCAAGCATGATCTCATTCCATCCTCCCACTAACTTTACGGTCCTTACTTTACAGACACCTCCGAGAGTATAACCCAATGACACAGTTAATGACTTGAGGAGTCAGAATTTTCATTTCAGCTTCACCTAACTCCACAACCCAATGGCTGGCTCCTCTCTTGCCCTGCCTCAGAGTTCACTCCTCTAAGAGTAACAGACAGAGGGCAGTAACCCAGGATACTGGTGGCTCTGATTTCAGCCTTCTGTGCCCTGGTGCCATCTAAGTGTCTTTGACTCTATTTTCTCTTCTGGGAAGGGGGTCAACAATAATTTTGATCTAGAGAGATGTTGTTAGCATTGCATAGACAGATATGTGAAGTGTTTAGAGCAGAGTCTAGCTGTGTTAGATGACCAACAAATATCTGTTATGATAACTCTCTATAGCACTCACTTACTAGCAATAAGGGGACTAGAGTGATAGCACAGCGGGTAGGGCATTTGCCTTGCACGCGGACAACTGGGGCTCAATTCCTCCACCCTTCTTGGAGAGCCCGGCAAGCTACCGAGAGTATCCTGCCCACAAGGCAGAGCCTGGCAAAGATGACCAGTATGCCAGTGGAACGAAGATTTGACTTTTAAGACTTACGGTAGCCTCCTCCTCCAATAGATTTCTTAACCCACTCATCCATGGTGCCACCTGAACCATCCCAAGGGGAATTATAGTGAGCTCGAAGCTAGGTTTGAATAAAGGGGAGAACTGTGAGGGTTCTTGAGCACCATTGTTTTGTCTATTTTGTTTTGTTTTGGAGCCATATCCAGTGGTGCTCAGGGCTTACTCTATGCTCTGTTCTCAGGGATCCCTCCTGGCAAGTGCTCAGGAGACAATATACAGTGCCAGGGATTTTTATGCAAGGAAAGTGTCCTTTCCACTGTGCTATCTCCCCGGCCCTCTGGACCACAAAATTTAAGAACACTCTCACTCATGGTTGTGCAGGGGCAAGGCTAGCACCTAAGTGCTTCCTGAGTGCTGTGGCTAACAGTCTAACCTCTTTCTTCTCATCCTAATCCCAACCCTGATTATACCTGCCCCCACCTTCCCCAGCTGCCAGTTCTTGTCCCCTATTCTAAATCAGAATAGGCCATACTGTCTTTTGTTCCTATATCAAACTCCCAGAGAAGAGGCAAATGGGCAGCTTAGCTTAGAGTCTAACTCTGATCCCTTGTCACTTTGGCAAGGAGGGCGGGTCTGCTTATGACTCCTCTTCTTTTGTGCAAGTGGATGAAAGGAAGAAGCAGTCTAATTCCTAGAAGACAACCCTGGGGAGACAAGCCAATGAATAGGCAAATAATATATATATACATATATATATATATATACATATATGTATCACTTGTATCACTTGTCATCCCATTGATCTTAGATTTGCTCTAGCGGGCGCCAGTAACGTCTCCATTCATCCCTGTTGTGTGCTACTGTAGCCAATGATATCTGCTCGCTCCAGGAACAGGAAGAGCCTCAAAACGTTTATTCAGGATCTTGACGAAGAATATATAGTGTATATTTACAGGCTGGAGCGATAACACAGCAGGTAGGGTCTTTGCTTTGCACGCTGCCAACCCAGGTTCGATTCCTCCATCCCTCTCGGAGAGCCTGGCAAGCTACTGAGGGTATCTTGCCCCCATGACAGAGCCTGGCAAGCTACCTATGGCGTATTCAATATGCCAAAAACAGTAACAACAAGTCTCACAACTGAGACGTTACTGGTACCCGCTCGAGCAAATCGATGAGCAACGGGATGACAGTGATACAGTGACAGTGTATATTTACATAATAAATAATAATAAACAATAAAGTGGTGATGGGGAAATAGTACAGAGGATAAGAGATTGCATATAGTTCCCAAGTCAAATCAGGAGTGATCTCTGAGCACAGAGTCAGGAGAAATTCCTGAACAATACCACAAGTTTTGGTTGTCCCCTACTCCCAGAAGATGAAATAAATAAGATGTTACTATAGGAGCAGGGATGAGAGCTACAGATGCAAAGATGATGCAATTCCCAGCTTTTTGCTCCCAGTCACCAGAGAGCACATCCTTCTGCACAGAATACACTTTCTTTTCTTGATTTGAGAAACTTGCTGCTGTCCTTGAAGACCCAGCCATCAAAACCCACCCTACTGGACCTTGCCCCTCTGCCCTGTCACTGTCTCTGTCACTGTGATCCTGTTGCTCATCGATTTGCTCGAGCGGGCACCAGTAACGTCTCCATCGTGAGACTTGTTGCTACTGTTTTTGGCATATCAGACACACCATGGGTAGCTTGCCAGGCTCTGCCATGGGGGCAAAATACTCTCAGTAGTTTGCTGGGCTCTCCGAGAGGGGCAGAGGAATCAAACCTGGGTTGGCCACATGCAAGGCAAATGCCCTGTCGCTGTGCTATCGCTCCAGCCCCCCCTCTGCCCTATACACACTTAATCATATCCTTCCTGGTGTTGTGTCTGTGTATATGACAAGTAACCAGGCACCTTCTAGTTGTAACATCTGGCTTTCCTACACCCCCCAAAAAAAATCTGGAGTAGGCCAATGAGAACTGAATAACATGGTTTTGGATGCAGACCCTGGACTCCCAATTTCTAGCTCTGCCACTCCTGTGTGACCTTGGGCAAATTACCTTTGTACCTGAGTCCCTTCACTGTGAAAGTGCAGATCATTATCACAGTTACCTGAATGGCTGTCCAGAGGATTAAACAGGAAAACCCACAGGAAGCATTGTGCAGCTGCTGACGCACTGTAAGTGCTCAATAAATTTTGGGTCTCATTGTTATCCTTCACCATCAAGTACTGCGTCAGAGACGCGGTGGCAATTCAGGGCTCATTGAGTGGATGAACAAAATAAGGAAAAATTGAAACTCTGTGTGTGTGTGCATATAAATTGTCACTCCTGACAAAAGCGAACAGAAACAAGATTAAATAGGAAAAGATACGTTGACTGCCAGTTAGACTTGACAATGGTCTCCATTCTGCAAAAGAGGTTGTGAATATATTGTTTCCAGAGGCAGTTCTGGAAATATTAGATGGAGCCCTGGTGAGGACATTGGGGAAAGTTAACTAGCCATCCCACTGTGGTACAGCTGCAGAGAAATGAGGTGCCCAGAATGGCCTTCTCCGAACATAGATTTTTATCCCACTTAGCTGCTATATCCTATGGCTGCGAAGAACAGATTGGCACTTAAATATGTACATTGAGTTTTGGATTTCCCCAGGGAAAGAGATCAACGCAGCCTCAGTTTGTTTGCCGAGGGCAGGCTTTTGTTTTTTCTAACTGGGAACCATGACGTCATCTTCAGCACAGCCTCACCTTCTCTCTGCCCTGCTGCTGCTTCCCATCCCAGCCTGAACCCCCTTTATTTTCATCTTTCACCTCTCTGACTTTTAAACTCATAATGGTGCCAAGCAAAATGCTCGTTTCGGGAGAATGGGAGCTTTGTTCTCTATCACTAACGTCCATCTTGGTGAAATGACTTACAACAGCTGCTCTGAGAAGTAAAATCTGATAGAAACAGAGTCTGCATAGATATAAACATAAACATTAGTTTCTATGGAAACAAAAGTTGCGGAACGATGGATTGAAGACCCCAGAGCCAGGAATCAAATGCTAAATATATAGTGAAGACATCCCTCAGGAAGCACACCAATGATGCCAGGTTCTTTTCTAGGATGGAACAGAGCGCCTTTACGGTTTGGGCTATGCTGGACACCACCTAGCCGAATCAATGGGAGGGCGGGCTGTCTTCTCGGCCAGGAATTGAAACCACATTTCTTTTCTTAATTGAAAGCCTGGGGCAAGAAATTGTGCACTGATGGAATTCAGTCAACAGGACTGCCCCTGACACTTCACTCCACAAAGCTCTAAAGCCTAATGAAGGTTCGAAGTCCCCCACTCTGGGTGAACTGTCCCCAGACCACCATCAATGGGAGAGACCACAACAGAACCTCTTCCCTTGGAGCTACCCTTCTCCCTCCTGCCCCCTTGGCCTGCTGTAGGTTACAAAATTCCTCAAATAACCTGTATTCCCAAGACTGAAATAGTACTTTGGCTTAAAGGAGAAATAGAACTATAGCCCAGGCAGAGCCCCCGGGTGTTAATGCGAAGCCATCAGATTGGGAGAGCAAACAAAGCCATGGATAGGTTCTGTGTTGGACAGATTGACTTTCAGGTTCCCCTTGCCAAAAGCCAATTGCCCATTACCACTGCAGCGTCAAATTATTCCAAAACTTAGTCCCGTAGAGGGGAGAGATAATATAGCTGATAAGGCAGTTTCCTTGCAATGAGGCAGACTCTTGTTTGATGCCAGATACCCCGCATGGTCCCCTGAGCACTGCAAAGAATGATTCCTGTGCACAGAGCCAGGAATCGGCCCTGCACATCACAAAATGCAGCCCCAACTTTTCCAGTGCCCCCAAAACACTAGGCTCTCAGCTCACATGTGCCGTAGGTCAGGAATTCATGCAAGGCATCATGGGAACACTGAGTCTTGGCTTGTCACTGGGGCCTCCCATAGGCTGAACAGAGGCAACAGTGGATGGGGGGGGTGGGGGTGACTCAACTTGGTGAGTTGATGTCTGAGGTGGGAGATATATCCTTATCCCATGAGTACAGGTAAGTGTGATCTGGAGCCTCACCTGGTCAACTCCACCACCTATCTGTGATTGGTCCAGGGAACTTGCTCTTGTCACAGACTAGTGGCTTCCGCACAGAAAAATTAGTACATCAGTCAGGCCTCTCAAACCAAATGCAAGGGACTCATCTGGAAGCCAGAGAGACAGCAGCACTCAGTGTCTCTTCCACCCTCATTGACTGGTTCCAGTAAGTCACTGAGTTTGATTGCTGGTTACAGAAGAGGAGGCAGTGGCTCTCACAGCTCAGGAGGCTGAGGGCTTCAGGGCATGTTTCAAATCCAAGTTAGAAATGTAGTAAGACATAGTACCGGAAGACTTTAAGAAAACCATTTCAAACGTTAAACGTTCTCTCTCTATAATAATTTGTATAATATCTATAACTGACCATTATAAGCATAACAGTAACCTGGCGAATGGCCTGGTTTCTGTGGAAGTTTCTCCAGGAGCCTGCAAGTCTGTGAGGTGAGCATGGGAGGAGTATGAGCACAAGAGGAAGGACCCAAATGTTCAGGTATGCTTCCACCGGCATTTAGAGAGCATACTTCCGGCCCAGTGGGAGAGTGATTATGCTGGCTCTCTGGACCTTGGCGGTTCTTCCCTGCATAGTCTGAAAAATTCTTGGCCTTAATAGTTTCCATGGTAACACCAACATCTGTAGCAGATCCAGCCTGGAGGATATTTAAGGAGCGGAACCTGATCAGACAGGAATGGATACCGTCCTGGGTGCATGCCGGAAACTAGAAAGGATTTCTCTGGACTCAGTGCCTTGTCTGTTCTTTCCTCTCTGAACAGAGACCACACAGAACTGTACAAACAGAGCTAAGGGCTTATAGAACCAGTGGAAAGCTGGTGTAAGGATGACACAGAATAGGTTAGCAGGGCAGTGAGAAAGGAGAGTCTATGATGTGTGGAGGGTTGGAAGGGCCTCTGAAGCACAATACCACCAAGGGATTCCAGGGAGTCTCTGTGACAGCTGAAGTCAACCATGACTTCTTCCAGGCCAAGTAGGCCCCAGGCTCTGCACAGGTGGTTTACACCTACCGTGCAAGGAAGTTTTCACCATGTTCCTATAAATGAGGAATGGCAGTCTATGCAGTATAGAATAGGAAGCTGAGTCCCCAAGGGTGAGTGGCTTAGTCAGAGACAAAGCTGAAATTCAAGGTCATATCTTTCTATGCCCAAGTTCAGTTTTTCAACTGTTCCATGTGGCATGACTGTGGTGAATTACAGAAATGACCCGGCTCACCAAATGACTCATATAGACACAGGCTTTATACCTGCTTTCTTAGAAAGGATATGGTAATACAGAGAAAGTCAAGGAAGCCTGGGAGTGAGGGGCAAGAATGAATCTTACTTTAAGAACAGAACAATGAAAATAAGTTTGTTCACTCATTTACAAATGATTCCCCAAGGTTCCATCATGGACCAGACTTGTCTTAGATTCAGGACACAAGATGGTCCACACCTGGATTCTCTCCCCCTGGAAGAGGCAGGCAAAAATCGAGCATATAAAAGTAAACAATGTACACAAGGTGAAGAAAGTACAACCAAGTGTTATATAGAACTCAGAGTTAAAGGCCCTTTTTAAAATCATGTGATAAGTTGCTAATCATCAGGGAGATGCAAATCAATAACAATGAGATATCATCTCATACCACAGAGATTTGCACACATCAAAAAGAACAAGAACTACCAGTGCTGGCGCGGATGTGGGGAGAAAGGGACTCTCTTTCATTGTTGGTGGGAATGCTGATTGGTCTAGCCTTTTTGGTAAACAATATGGGCATTCCTTGAAAAACTAGAAATTGAGCTTCCATATGAACCAGCAATACTACTTCTGGGAATATATCCCAAGGGTTCAAAAAACACAGTAGAAATGACATCTATGTCTATATGTTCATTGCAACACTATTCACAATAGCCAGAATCTTTAAACAACCCATGTGCCCAAAAACAGATGACTGGTTAAAGAAACATTGGTACATATACACAGTGGAATACTATGCAGCTGTCATGAAAGATGAAGTCATGAAATTTGCTTCTAAATAGATGGTTATGGAGAGTATCATCCTAAGTGAAGAGTCAGAAATAGAGGGACATACATAGAATTATTGCATTCTTTTGTGGAATATATAATAATGTAATAGGAGACTGGCACCCAAGGACAGTAGACACAAGGTCCAGGAAGATTGCTCCATAGTTGGAAACCTGCCTCGTGAACTGGGAGAGAAGGCAGATGGAATAGAGAAGGAATCACTAAGTCAATGAGGTTGGAGGGATCCTTGGGATAGGAGATGTATGCTGATAGTAGACTATGGACCAAACGCGATATCCTTTCAGTATCTATATTGAAAACCATAATGCACAAAACTAAAGATAGAGTATGGTGGAAATTATGTGCCATAGAGGCAGGGGTATGGTTGGGGCATTGGGGGGCACGTAGTGGGGACATTGGTGGTGGAGAATATGAACTTGTGGAGGGATGGGTGTACGATCATTGTATGACTGAAACTCAAACATGAAAATTTTGTAGCGTTATCTCACGGTGACCCAATTTTTAAAAAATCAGGGAAGGGGCTGGAGCGATAGCACAGTGGGTAGGCATTTGCCTTGCACGTGGCCAACCAGGGTTCGATTCCCAGCATCCCACATGGTCCCCCAGCACTGCCAAGATTAATTCTGGATGCATGAGCCAGGAGTAACCCCATGCATCACTGAGTGTGACCCCAAAAAAAGCAAAAAAAAAAAATCAGGGGATAATAAGGACTTTCTGTGTCCAAAGGAGTAGCATAGACTTTAGAGTACTGGCCTTTCAAATGTAAGATCATAAGTTCAAATCCCTGTGTCCCACATGAGCTAAGTGCAATCCAGGCAGCAATTCTCTCTGTGATTTCTGTAATAACAAGCAATTTCAGTTCAAGCCACAGCCAGGTGAGTGTGTGAGTACCACAAAAGGGTATGTGATACCTCCCACCCCAGTGAGCACTGCAACTAAAAAAGAGATGCAAGCACCAACTCAGGATATGCAACCTCTGACAAGCTCATGTATGAGCACCATAGTCACCCCAGATGAGTACTGCAGTCATAAATTGTGCACTTCTGCTAAGAGCCTGAGCCCTGGTGAGCACATGTATGAGAACCACATCTAACGGAGGGCAAATCTCAGTGAACAGCGGGGCCAAGTGTGTAAGCACCACCACTTGATGTACCATGTGCCAGCCCCAGGAAGCACCACAGCAAAAAATGAAGATGCAACACAGCCAGACATGTGTACAATCCCCAGTTATCACAACTGTGTCATCAAGGTGTTGTCCAACAACATAACAAAGGGAAGTGGTTTGGTAGCAAAACAACAACAAAGACTTCCTGAGGAGGGGCTCTTTAAGCTAAGACCTGAAGAATAAAAAGGAGCAAAGCATGCACAGAGTTGAAACAGCAGGATTGTAGCAAAGGGTGTCCTTTTCGAAGGCCTGGGAGACAAGGAACTATTGTTGCTTGGGAAAATAAAAGGAGAAGGGTATCAGATGGAGAAGGCATGTGTCTCACCCTGAAAACCCTTGTTTAATGGTGGTCGAATAAGATGCAAAACACCCAGGAATATTATATACCAAGTAAAGAACAAAATAATTTTTTGGTGTAAGTAGGTGCCAAAGATTGCAAATTAAAAAAAAAAAGTTCTCAGTCATCTGAACTTCAAATAAACTTTTGTTTGGTTGTGTGTTTGTGTTTGTATGTATGTGTGTGTGTTTCTAAATACAGCAGTACTACAGAATGAGTCCTCAGGAAACTACTTTAGAATAATCCAACATCATTAAGGAGTTTTTAGTGAGATGTATCTTGAGCTGAATAGAACTTTTAAAAAATTCTTCTGTCTGCTATATGGAAACTAGATTGATGGAGGAATAAGAAAAGATACAGGAAAGAGGTACTGTATATATTCAGATAAAAGATGAATAGTGGCTTGGACTACAGAGTGGCCATGGGATTGGAGGGGAAAAGACTGATTCTGGATATATTTAGCAGTAGAGAAAGACTGTGTGGTGGATTGAGATGTGTGGAGGAAGGGAAGTTGAGGAATCAATGATGACTCTTATCTGTTAGAGCAGATGTCATCTGCTCAGTATACCCAGGGAAACTTCTTAGATAAATAAATTGACAACTAGCCCAGGTTCTCTTTGGTGGTCAAGACACATGGTGATTTGGGTGGTCTCTGGAAAGCACCTTAATTCTGTTGCCTCGAACAGCCCTCTGAAAATTGACCTCTACATTTTTAATCAAACATCTTGTGTTCTTGAGTTCTTTGGGGATAATATCAGTTGCCACGCTGTGTGTGATATGCATTCCCACTCCGTCTGCTAGAAGTCAGAGAAAGCCGACATCTGGGCTCTGGATTTTTCCATTTGTCAAGCCCAATTTGAAAGATGAGGTTACTTTAAAACCTGAGCTGCATTGACCTTTACCCAGGAGAGACACAACAGTTCATTAAGTTCTTGTGGGCTTAACTAAGGGAGACACAGACTGGAGCCAAGAAGAACTTATTAGCTGAAGACAACCTTCCAGTGCCAGCACCAATCACTTCACGGAATCAAAAGTCGTAAAGAAGAGTTGGTGGAACATATTAGGGGGCATAATCCTAAATACGGCAAAGTCAAACAAAGAGTACTGTGTCCCTCTGGCCTGTATATTGCTTTCAGGACACTTTCCCAACAGTATGACTTCACAAAAGCTGAAGAAATAATCACAACACATTTATCATTCACTGGGCAGAATTATTTTGGCAAGAAATCTGTGCTCCAGAATACATTACACTAACTGACAACATATTCTGAAAAATGTAGATTTTCAAAGCTGGTAGGTGCTTATGCAACCATGTCAGGCTAAGGGACTGAGTGATTATGTCATTATATGTGTATCAAATATTTTGGATAAATATTAAATGATCCACAAAGTCAGGTCTTGTTAACGCAAGGAGTGGAAACCAGCAGCTTCGACAATCACATATTAAAACTAAGACTGGGGGGAGGTTGATTTCACTCGGGGCTCCTGAAGAAGAATTCATAATGTTCTGGGTGGAAGGCTGCATTCAGCATAAATAAATGCATTAGTTTAAACATTAGAATTCTGAAGACTGAAACAAAGCGGCTTGGCCTCCTTGCCTAACTTGAGCAGCTGGTAGAGGCCACAGAGGAATGTTTTAAGGGATTGGAAGGGAGATGAGGACAGAGAAGGAAATATGAGGGCTTGCTGCTTTATTTCTTGTCTGTTCAAATACACATTGACTTCAAGTCTTCACTGTGATGCTTGCAGCCTTATTAAGCGTCTTTCTTCCTAGGCTTCATACAGAGCTCTTAAAATGATTGGCAGAGAGTTTGGAGGCACAAGGAGAATCTATCTAGGACATCTTCCAGGCTGTCCATATGAGTTTATGCCTAATGGATAGTTTTAAGTTGGTTTTTCTCAACATCCATGCTATTGACAACTGTGGGTTGGAAATTAATGGTTGCCTATGTGGAAGGTAACTTCCACCTATATAATGTTTGGCAACGTTCCTAGTCTCTAAGGAAGAAATGTGAACTTATAACACTCCCCATCCAGTGTGATAACACCCCACCAAATAACACATTACCAATTGTGTCCTGGGTGTTGCTGGGAATGCCCATTTGAGAGTGGCACTAGGCAGAGTAGATGGGTGCAGGACATGGGACTATTAGCTCCACTGAATCACTGACTACAGAAAGAAATAAATGCTAATCACCATAAGACATAATGCCCTCATCCCACAGGTAAGAGAAAAGGCCTCCAGAGAAGTATAGGTGGGGACCTCAAAGTCACATGGCTGGCCATGGTCCTGGGAAGAAGGTTGCCAACTGTTCCTTGGATATGTTCACTACCCAGAAATCACCTCACTGGGTGATTTGAGAGAAATTAAAATGAAGATCAAGTTTCAAAGCGGATTGTCTTATTCCTATTCATGACAGCATTTGCCAAGAGGTACAACTTCATTCATATTTGACAGCTGAGACCATACTTCTTGGGAGACACCTTCCATATGTAATCCGTGGAGAGAAGCAATAGACCTCTGGTTCTTGGGACTGAAAGGCAGTGGGGTTTGGAATGTGGGCCCTCCCCCGGCTGTCTTCATGTGTCCGACAAACCCAAAGCCTCCAATGACCATTGCATTAACTTAAAAATTAACCCTTTCCAGTTTGATCCCTTCCACATTGAAATTCACCGTGTTGTGAAAGCAGCCTTGTGAAAGCTGGCCTCCTTGTCGATATCTCTGGGGGCAGCTTTGAGCCTTTCCCTGGGAAACACGTCCAACTTCATCTGCATTTCAGAAAAACCATGTAGGCATGAGCTAGCTTTCCCCTCTGGGCATTGCATGTCTTATTGTCTTAGTTCTTGGGTCGAGCTGCCACCCCTGCAAGTCTTTTGGAGGTTTTCTCTAACTCCCACACTCACAAGCAGATCAGAGTAAAATGGGTCCAGTTTCTCATAAATCCCCTTTCTTTTGTGGATATGCTTTTGTTTGAAACCTGGGCCCAGACATGCTGGGTGACTGGGAATACTAGCTATTTCGTAATCCCCAAACACAAAGCCTGTGGAGCTGGAATTGTGCACGCAAGTATTTTCAGCATCATGAGTGGCCAAGCTAAAAAAATGGACACCCTTGAAAAGGTTGATATGTTCCCTTCTAATGTAACAAAGAGCAAAGGAGAATTCAAATTGTGAAATAAGGAATCTCAAAGCAATTTATTTCTAGGAAGGGGCACATCTGAAAGTGCTCAAGGATTACTCCTAGCTTTATTCTCAAGGGTCACTCCTGCTGGTGTCAGAGAGCAAGCAAGCTTTGACTAAATGCAAGACGAGGGACTTACCCCTGATACCATCTAGCTAACCCTTCTCCAAATCTATTTATTGAACCCGGTTAACAAAGGAGAAAACTTGATTCTTAATACTGGGTGCTTTATATAAACTAGATATGGAAAAAATATAATGGTAAGCATTTTAAAATAAGGACCTTATTTCAACATTACACCCTAAAATGATGCTGTTATGCAGGGTAATTACATAATAAATTTGTTAAGGGAATATAAAGCAATAAAAATGGTAGTAATGGTTTGTCATTTAATAGCTGAATTGTAAATGAGTTTTCCAGCATTAATGTAGCAGGTTGTTACAATTAGGAGACCATTCTTAGGGGTGTCTTTAAGTTCTAAAAAAATCTGAGGTTCGGTATCATTAATTTTCTTATTTGAAGATACTACACATTTTAGCCATATGAATTCAAGAGGCATTGATTTTTTGAGATGTAAGAAACATGTGAAAAGACAAAATAATATTGTCAAAATACATCTAGGATATGTGTTCCTATTAACAATTCAACCTAGGGGATCAAGGTCACTGTCACTGTCACTGTCATCTCATTGCTCATCATTTTGATCGAGCAGGCACCAGTAATGTCTCCATGATGAGACTTGTTGTTACTGTTTTTGGCATATTGAATGCACCATGGGGAACTTGCCAAGCTCTGCCATGTGGGTGAGATACTCTCAGTAGCTAGCTGGGCTCTCCGAGAGGGGCAAAGGAATCAAACCTGGGTTGGCCGCGTGCAAGGCAAACACCCTACCCGCTGTGTGGGGTCAACTACTGACTAACTATAAGTTCTTAACATGTGATTTCAGTTTCCTATGCCATTTTCCTGAATCTGATTCCTAAAATGGGTCTAATAAATCAACCAGTTGATGGGGTTAGTGCTGGATTAAGATCACTGTTTCCTGTAGATACATCAGATGATGCATATAAAAAACTTGCCTCATCCCTGGCTCACAGTGAGAGGGAATAAAAGGGACTCATTGCTTCTGCTCTTGTTTATCAACATTCCCACAGAATCCTACGCCACTTGGTGCTTCTTAACCATTTTATCCTTCTTCCTCCATGCTACACTCCATTTTCAAATCTTTAAGCGTATGTGTCCAGCCTTCTTGAATGAATAAAAACTAGGAAGACTGGTGTTCTCCAAATTCCCTTACACCATGTCTTAATTCCTTTTTCTGTCAATGAAATCAGGAAGAAAAACTTGCGCTTAATTACTTTGCACTATGAATGTTCTCCTGTATAATTTGCCTAATCCTTGTAAATGCTTCTGCTCATGAATTGGATTGCTTATTGTTCTAGTTTTTTTCCCAACTAGAATGTAAGTACCATGAGCAGGAATCTTATCTGCCTGCCCTCACTCCTCTGTGCCTAGAACCTAAACAGGGCATACAGTAGATGCTCAAAGCATGTTTTCTGGAGTTGAGAAGACAACTCAAAGATCTGGAACTAATGCATTGCATGTCCAGGTTTGAACCCTAGCACTCCTAGCACTGCATGGTTCCCCAAGCAACACCAGTCATGGCCAAAAACTAAACTCTCATTTGCTATATCAAGGACAAATGAAAGAGCAGTTGACAGTCAAGTGATTTTGCTTTGTACAAGTATTTTGCCTTGACAACATTCATTTGTGGAGTATAGAATGACATCACATGAGGCTGACACCCATGTACAGTAGGTACAAGGGCCAGGAGGATTGCCTATTGCTGGAAGCCTGCTTCATGAGTGGAGGGGAGAAGGCAGATGGAATAGAGAAGGGATCACTAAGAAAATGATGGCTGGAGGAACCAGTCAGGATGGGAGATGCGTGCTTAAAGTAGAAAATGGACCAAACATGATAGCCTCTCAGTGTCTGTGCTACAAGCCATAATGTCCAAAAGTAGAGAGAGAGTATGGGGAATATTGTCTGCCATGGGGGCAGAGGGAAGGTGGGAAAGGAGGGGGTATACCTAGGGATATTGGTGGTGGGGAATGTGCACTAGTGGAGGGATGGATGTTTGATCATCATGTGATTGTAACACAAACATGAAAGCTTGTAACTATCTCATGGTGATTCAATAAAATTTTTTAAAAATGTATTTTGCCTTGGGGCCAGAGAGATAGAAGAACACCAAGTATAAGGCACTTGTTTTGCATTCGGCTGACCAACTTTGATTCTAGGCACCCCTTGTGGCTCACAAAGTCTTCAAGGAGTTATCCCTGGGCGTAGAGCCAGGAATTAGCCCTGAGCACCCACAGGTATGGTGTGAAATTTTTGTAAAAGAAGCATTTTGTGGGATGGCAGCCTTGACTTTGTCTCAAATCATAAGCTCCATAAAAACAAGTGCCTTGCCACCTCACCTTCATAGTTCCAAAGTGGATAAATGAATGTGCATTTGCCCCAGAGTTTCTTTCCTTCCCCACTCCATGCTTGTGATGAGGACTAGTTTCTCCTCTCTTCTATCCCTGTGACATTACCCAAATGGGTTCTCTTATGAGAAAAAGCAGGCAATAAACTCTTTCCCTGAATCATCTGTGCTCTCTTACAAGTCAGGAACTTTTAGTGGTCATTTGTCACTTCTCTAGCCAAGCATCCATTTACTATTTCTCTGGTAACAGAATGCTGGCATTATGGGAGGAAAACCCACCATTTGGACCCAGAGTGACATGACCTAGACCTGGATAACTGGATGTTTTTATACCGCTAGCCACAGTGACTGGTTTAGAGAAGAGCACATGACACCACAAGACCAATGAGATTCAGTTCTGATTGTTTCCTAGCAAATTTGTAGGAAAGTGTGTGTGTGTGTGTGTGTGTGTGTGTGTGTGTGTGTGTTGCCTGGCAGTAGCACGTACACATGCTGCTGATGCTGATGCCGGCAGCTATCATTATACCACCCAGAATGAGACCCTGTGTGAGAGTGAAGTCAACATTGAATAAAAAAGAAAAAAAAACAGAACAGAAAGATAATGAGAGGAAAGAGAGAAAGAGGAGAGAACCATAGCATTGATTCCCCCTAGACCCAGCTGCACTGGAACCACATCTACCACTAAACTTTTCAATTAGTGAGCAACACAAATCTGTTTTTATTGTTTGCTCAGTTTGAGTCACTTGCAACCAAAGGGCTAAAGAAGGAATGTAGTGTGATACTACAAAGTCTGCAACTCCTGAGTTAGTGCCAAACGTGGATCATGGCGTGAGTTTATTCAAGTACTTCCAGTTTTGCATATGCAACATGTTGGGTAATCATGAGAAACACCTTAAAGTGAAAAGCTGGGAATACTTGAGTGAAAAACAGAAGCAAACAAACAAAAAACACTACCAAAAAACATGTTTATCTTCCAACTCATATATTGTGAATATGCAATTCTAATCTCTTTTTAAAGGGCAATTCTTTGGAAATAGATGCTATTTAAATACCAGACACAGGCAGTTGCCAAGGGGAACATCATCTGGTTATTATTTTTCAACAGCAGCAAAGTGGATGGATGGTTCCACAATTTTTTATTGCCATAAAACAGCACAGAGGAATGTGCATGTGTGTTGCTTTAGCTACGAGTGTGAGTTTAGCCTTTGGGGACAATGTAAAGGGGTATGGGGAAAAAGTAAAAAAAATAGACTGGATTTTGCCAAACACCTACTGTGTGTTGCAGGTCCAGTAGTGTATGTTTGAGTTCACTGTATTTGAGATCAGAGTTCTGGCTTTAAGTCAAAAATCTGTCACCAACTGACTATCAGACCTTGAACAAGTCACATAGCTACTCTGGCCCTCAGATTCTTCATCTCTCATATGGAATAATACATGCCTGTCATTATCAGAACCATGCTATGTGTAACTGAAGTCTCCTTGAAAGCATTTTTAAAGTGAAACTAAGAAAGCTTTTACTTACTAGAATCCCAAGTGATGAACTGGCCAAGGAAGATGTGATCACATCCCATCTCTTGATCTATTGCAATTCAGAGGAGAAATACAATCCTTCCACAGCTGTTGTGAAACAGCTAGGAGCCCTGGCCTCAGTCACACAGAGCAAGTTCCAGTCCCAGATCCAGTCTTTGTATGTGGCATGAGAAAACACAGGGCAATTATGATACATAGAAATATTATTTTGCAAATTGTGGACCATGCCAGGCAAACAGTAAGTGTTCAATAAATTCTAGCAATTGATGTTTAGAGAGCCAAAGCAGATTCTTTTAGTGGAATATGCTATAATGGTGGGAGACAAGCATAGAGAAGGCCACCTCGTCTGCACAGATCCCTGCCTTCATGGATCTCATCTAAGGACCCTGCACAACCTTAGTAGGTGTTTTGTACCTACCAGGCAGCATTTTCTCTTCCCCCCACAGGAAAGAGCTAGATAAGGGAGACTGAATGGAAGTCATCTAAGTCTTGGTGTTTTACTCAACTCTAACTTGTTAAAGTTTTTAGTGACTGCAAATTTAAACCTATTTTTATCAATGCGAAGAAAAGGTTTTGGAAGTCAAAGAAACAGTCCCCAGGCTACATAGCCCAAATGAACTCTTTGGAAAAGCAGGTTGAGGCAGAAGGATTGAGTGTGGAGTTTGAAAAGGAAAGAGCCCCCCATCCCAAAACCCTTCAATGCTTTGCTTGAAACGACCTCAAAGACCAGTATGCGAAAATGCAGGAGGCACAGATGAAGCTACCAAAAAGAGGAGGCAAAGGAAATGCCTAATGGCCTGGACAGTCCAGCCCCTGGGCTGTCATCAGCCCCGACTCCCAATTTACCCAAGTGAGAACTAACCCGAGACAAAGCAGAGTCTCTTTTCTGCCTTTGAATTTCAAAATCTTAGGCTAAGGTACAAACAGACAAAATGAAAGCCCCAATGATAGTATTGAACATCAAGCCATCTGGAGGGAATAGAGCAAGAGAGGCAGCAGTGAAAATTGTAGATGCCCAAAGGCCTAGAAGGAGGACTTTGTGCTTTGTGTGGTGCCGGCAGTTAGAGCTTTAGAGAGGTACCAAATCACAAAGAGCCTCAGAGAGGCAGAGAGCCCCCAAGTCAGGCAGTACTCAACAGCAAAATTGTCTGGGCAAGAGGAATCTGGGTTTGAGATGCATCTTGGGATTTTCTGTGCTATTGGTGAAGCCAGCAACACAGCATGACCGCCCCTCCCCCCCGCCGTACCTGAGGGCCACTGCATTGTAGGAGTCTCCTTGAACCCAGGCTACCAGCACAGATGTATTCCTGGTCCAGTCAGAGGTGGTGACAGGAAGTGCCCTGCAGTGTAGCCTGGTGAGAGGAGATAAGATGGAGAACTTCATGATGGCCTGGGATAACCCAAGGACCAGTGGCATCTCGCACTGGTCTCTGTTCATTGCACAATTACCAAAGAGCCACATGCCATCCACTGGGTATGTTCAGACTAGAGACCTATGGAGAGAATTGATTGCAACGTGGTGCACATGGTTACTTTCCACCAGTGACAACAGCCAGAACAAATAGGCATGACCTGCCGTTGCAGCAGCAAAAGGGCTGGGCGGCATGAAAGAAAAAGAAGCAAACACAGAATCTGCTAGAATTCCAGGGCTAGAGGTGTTTGAAAAGCCAGATACTCAGGACATGGGGAGGGTAGGGAGATGAGATGGGAGAAATGCACAGGGATCCAATGTGTGTCGCCATCTGAAGCAGTTATAGGATAACCACCTGGGCACCAAAAGCCAAGCAAAGTCCTTCTACCATAGAAGCATCTAACTGTGGAACCAGCAGAACAAGCACAAAATCTGAGTGGAGTTTGGCCAAGGTTGTCTTCTCCCTGCAGAAGGTCATCTTCTAAGATTCCTGGGTTTCCAAAAAGGAATGGAGATTGGAACTGAGCTAAATTGTTCCAACAACATGCACTCATCGTCCAGAGTGCCTCCCCAATCTTCATTCATTGGCACCAAACCAAAGGTTTGTTTTAACACCTGACTGACTAAGACTGAGCAGTCTTCTTTGAATTAAACCAGGGCCCCAGCACCCGAAACCAGCTGCTCACTCCACACAGACCCCCTGACTCTGGCTCTGTCAGGAAGAAGGTGGATGGGAGAGAGGCTGGAGGTGAGAACTATGTCCAGAGGACTGCTCTGGAGGGGCTGAGGGAAAGGAAAAGGGAAACTCACCTCCCATCACCCCTTCCCTTGCCAACAGCTGATGGCAAAGCCTGAATGAGCTAGTGTGTGTCTACTTACAAAGCCATGCCAGACAGTGCATGCCAAAGGAAGGGGGTACACTCCAGAAGAGTGAGCATTTTCTTAAAGCATCATTAGGAAACATAGAACTAGAGACCAAGCCCAAGGGCAGGAGGCTGAGAATGCCACCAGCGCTGGTCAGCATGAACTGTGACATTTACAACGGCGCCTGTGACCATGTGCGCCAAATCCCTCCTTATTGAGTTGGCTCCAGTGCAATAAACAGAAATGTCACCCTTATGGCATTGATGTCTCCCAAGCCCTTTCAGATCACATCTGTCATCAGATTGCCTCCTTCATGGGCTCTTTCCGAAAGATCCCAGGTAAAATGTGTCAATAAAAGTAGAAAAAGTCAATGTGGGCTTAGTGGGCTCAGGACTAAATCAGGCCAAGGCACAGAGTGAAGAGTGAGAATTGTAATGGGGATCAATAGTGGCTCTTCCCTTTCCCAAGCATTAGGCACACTTTAGTTGAGTTTCTTATATAAGATGCCAGTCTATCTTTGAGTTTTGATTGAGAACCAGCCACCCTCTCAGAGACCAGTCCAGGATCTGGAATTGATTTCACCTTGTTGGATTTTTTGAGGGGGTGGAGGGAGGATTTGGACCACACCTGGTCATGCTCAGGGTCTATTTCTGGCTCCATACTTAGGAGTTAACCCTGGTCATCACTGGATTTGAATCCAGTTATCCCTGGATTTGAATCCAGACCATTGAGATGCAAGATTGAGATGTCTACCTTAACCACTGTACTACCTCTCAAGCCCATTGTTTTTCTTTAATCTCCCCCAACCATCCCCTCCACACACATTTTCTTCATTGTTATTCTTGCTGAGGTGATCGAGATGAGGTTGCGCCCATGTCTAGCTGGGGTGCTCGCACATTGTTTATCTGTTTGTGGTGTTCACCTGGGCCCACACATCAGATCAAGGTACTTTAGCTACAGTGCTCACTAAGACTTGCTCTCTTTTAGTTGAGGTGCCTATACGCATTATACGCATATTCTTTGGAGCTTACTCACTGAGTGGAGATAAGTAATACTCACTTATTCTTTGGAGTAAGCTCACTGAGTGGAGGTGCACAACGTATGGCTGTGGTATTTGCCAGGGATCATTACAGTGCACAGCCATAGTGCTCACTAGATATTCTATTACGTGGCAAGGATGCTTCCCGTATCATTTGATTGTGATGCTTGCCAGGGACCACACCCATTGTGGTGCTCACACAAACTTCACTATGGTAGAGAGTAGTAGAGTTGCCCAGATCCTATTCCAGGTACATGGGACACTGGAAACTTGATCTTGTGACATCACTCTTGCAACGCAGACATGCAAATCCCCCATGCTTCTTGCTCAGGTTCTTCCTTCTGTTTTTGAACCGTTGCTTTCTTCCACAAGTGAGGGTAAAAGCAAAGGTATGGAAATTGGATGTCCGGCTTGTCATCTTCCTATTGGAGGCCAAGTTATTTCATCATGGTTTGGATATCAAGTTTAATCTTCTTGGCAAGTGCACCCTACAAACCGCCTATTTTTAGTAGATAAGAGTGTGCCATAAAAAGAAATTCATATTTGTAGACATCAGCGCATTTCGATGAGTGTTGCAGCTAAATTTGATCAAGAATGTGCACTTTGTAGATTTCTGATGTAGATGAAAATTTGCGTTAAAAGAATCTACATTGAGCTATGTTATTCCAAATCTTTCATACAGGCCTCCTCCAACTTGAAGGATTTTCAGGGACATATGAACAAAATAAAATACAAACTCACACCCCTCCTAGCATAGAAATCCCCTTTCTCTTTGCCAGTGTGTTTTTCTGATCCCACAGAAACTTCATTCATTAAGCAAGATATACTTTCAGCTTCTCTTTCCAAACACAATCACACCATCCATCCTCTGCTCTCCTCTCCCCAGAGAGTTGACTATAACTGACCTAATAAAGAAAAATACATTCTGCATCCCATCTTCAGAGGAAGAAGCCATCTGAGACCTATTTATATCTGCTTTTTCTTGATGGTTACGAAGGTTTGTTCCCCTAATGAGAGCTGAACTCGGTTGGGAGATTCAAGCAGAAACCACTTCTTGTTCTTGTTGCCTTTTCTCTCTTTTAACTTAACCATGATCCTCACAATCAAAACTCCCAAAGAGTAGCTACTTCAAAAGGCTTTTCCCACAAATTGAAACCTCTGATGTGTGTAGTTTGGAGCCAAGAATTCTGAAGCCATTCTTGGTGTTGTCTTAAAGCTTGGTTTTAATCAATCATTTGCAAGAGAAGAAGTGAAAGTGAATATTGGGTGTCAACTGTTCTGCCCATCCTTTGGTACAAGACTTATAACATGGACTTCACTTGCCAAAAAACAATAGATTCCACATCAAAGTGACCTTGGTATTTAGTATGTATTGGGTATTGGGCAACTCTGAGATGTAGATGTCATGGTTCATAAATGAACCATGGGTCAGTGATCAGGTGTGGAGTAAGTAACACATCTCTTTGTTTTCTCCCAAGCAGCCTTGTTTCTACTCTGACTAGTCTTCACAATCTTCCGGAAAAGAAATATGACCTCATGGGATTTTCCCCATTCCTTATCCCCACTCCAGAAAGTGTGTTCCAGCATATCAAGATGGTGGGAAGAGTCCTTGAGTCCCCCTTTTCCTAATTCCCCCCCCTCCACCATCCTCCTGCCTGTTTGAGCTGTGAGTCACCAGACCACACTGGTTGCCATGGAGACACATGTTATCCAGTCTATTGGCCCTCCAAGTCTGGAACTGCTGCTCCCACTCTCTGCCTGAAGCCAGAGGTCTGAGTAAACCTGGGCCACAATTTACCTGCTCCTGGGACTGACTCCAACCCCTCTAACACCAAATCCCACCCAGGAGTGGGATTCAGGTGTCCTGACGCTCACATTGCTCCTTTTTGGGCCCAGTGAAATTGATTTTTAGTCAAATACTCTCATCCCTCTCTCTAAACATAGACCTCCGGGCCATTGCCTCTCTCCTCGGATCTTCATCTCTGTGGTTGTTTGCTTGAGCAAAGCAGAACCCAAAAGGACCAAGTGCAATCAGCAACTCCAATTTTAGAGTTTATGGGAGCCTCCCAGTTCAGAGCTGGTGACCTCACATACAATGCAGCGATGTCTAACTCTCAGGAGTGAGCTATTGGCATGACAATTTCCATTCTTGCAGAGCAGAAAGCATGCTGGTTCCTTTGCTCTACCTCTGTAAGCTGCCACCAGCAATGTGCGCTGCTGTTGGCTCGGTTCTGTCTGTTTCATGGCTCCATTCCTCAGTTCATTCTGCCATTGCATGTTTTCTCTGCCCTACCTCTTCCTTAGGTGACAGGAGGAGCAGTATAGATGAGTGAGTCTTTCATACCCCAGTTGAATGGCTGTGAGCCCAATGCTTGATCTGGAGGCTGCTCCGGATATGCTGGAAGCCACAGGCAGGATTAGAAACCTATAGTGGGGATGAAGGTGCGTGAGGGACACAGTACATGCAAAAAATAAAGATGCATGTTTGTTGGAATTTGCTCCAAAATCTAGGGGGAAAAAGTTTTGAAAGTTCATATTGCACAGCTTAGAGGTGACTGCCACTCAGAAGTGACCCAGAAGCAGGAGGGTGACAGGCCTGAACTGGGAGCCCGTGTCCAGTTGCATTCAGATGCATTTTCTCCACGAAAGCCCTGGTCCCTCAGGAAGCTCATTTCTTCACCTGACCAGGGCTCAGCTTCTCAGAGATTCATTCATCTCTGGAAGTAAAGGATAGGACAGTTAATCATCAGGTTCCCTTCCACACTGATAGTCTTTGATGCTAGTTTGTTGTGGGAATTATTTTTGAATAGGTAATGGGTTAATGCCTTTTTATTGTGTCTAAGGCACATGATAAGTATATGACTACACACTGGAGGGATGAAAACTCTTAAGCATCTTAGTCAGTCTCAGCTATACCTTTGCTATTTGAACCTAAAAATCCAAGATACTTTGTTTATTTGTAAGTCTTGTAGCCACCTGTGACTGAGAAGGTGAAAGAATTGTGAGCAATATCTAAGGCATTCTTAAAATTTTCTGAAAAGGAAAACAGAACTCATCTACCATAAAGAATTTTCTAAAATATTCATCTCTAGGACATAGAGATAGCACAGGGTTAAGGTGTTTGTCTTGCAAGCTGCCAACCTGGTTCCATCCCTGGCACCTGTGATGCTCCTCCAAGCACCAGCAGGATTCATTCCTGAACAGAGTAAGAAATGGCCTCTAAGCACTGCTAGTAGGTATGGCCTCAATCCTCACCAATAAAAATTAAATCTCCATCTATTTCTTTGGTAGCTATCTGGGGAAGTCAACCATTTTCCCTCTCATCTAGAAAACATTGCCCTTCAGTGCTTCATACAAGACCCCTTGCCAGATGGACTCTAGGAAGCAAAATGTGATCTCAGAGTCAGGTCAGGGAGCGGAGGACCCCAAACTCACCTCCAGGTCAGAACAGATGACGTGTGTGTGTCTGGGGTGTCCAATATGCATATATGCAATATATCTATTTCTGTGTTCTTACACATATGTGTGTCTCTCTGTAGAGAAATATTTAAATCTACATGTAGGAAGGTGTAATTTCTTATTATCACTGTATCACTGCGTCACCGTCATCCCGTTATTCATTGATTTACTCAAGCGGGCGCCAATAACATCTCCATTCCTTCTAGCCCTGAGATTTTAGCAATCTCTCCTTACTCATTTTTCCCAACAATTAGAGGCTCTTTTCAGGGTCAGGGGAATTAGACCTGTTATTGTTACCACATTTAGTATATCGAATACACCACAGGGAGCTTGCCAGGCTCTTCTGTGCAATTGCTTATCATAAAAGTTGTATTTCAATATGCTCCTTGAAAGTTTCTCTTTTAGTCTCTAGAGAAGAGGTTGGCAAGCGTTTCCATCCCAGGGCCAAATTATGAACATTTTGGGCTTGTGAGGTATCAGCTGTCAGTTACTACTGTTCAACTAGCCATTTCAGGGAGGAAGAAGTCATAAACAATACATAAACCAATAAGCATTCTTGTATGCCAATAAAACTTTATTTGTAGGTACTCTAATTCAAATTTCACTAATTTTTATGCATCTTAAAATGTTATGTTTCTTGATATATTTTTCCCCAACTGTTTAAAAAAGCCAAAACTATTTCTAGCTTGCAAATCATACACAGCCAAAGGACTGACTTTGAGCAAGGCTATATTTTGCAAATATATTCACTTAGCATGTCTCTTCCCATGGGGGAAAAAATGGTGGTAGGTATTGCTTAGGTTATTAGATCAACCCACAAAGGTCAATATGATCAATGAAGAATCTAGATCATGGCAAATATAGAAATATTTTTGAATATTTATGTTTGGCACTACACTAAGCTCTTTCTATTCATAACATCCCTTAATACTCAGAACAATCCTATGGGGAAACAGGTGTTTAGGGAGTTTAAGGGACTTGCTTCTCTAAGCTAAGAAGCTTCAGAACTCAGATTTGAAACAATGTCTTGGGATTTCAAAGCTCTAAAATTCACAGAAAATATCACAGTCTGATTTCAAGGCTATGGATTGAAGCCCGGTAGAGAGCCCTGGGTATACTTGCCCAGCATCAACATTGTCATGTTACTAATTGTACAACTCCAGCACCTCTAAACTGCCACTTAGAATACCATTTCCTCAATCAAATATCCGACCTGAATGCCCCAATATCCCTTCCCTGGCTTTCAACACTGGAGCAGAGCCATTTTTCAAGAAAAGATGTGAATTCTCCTGGGTAGAATAGCTGTAACTCCAATTACCCATCCTTTTGAAAGCAGACCATTTCCAACATGTTGTGATGTTTAAGCAGTCATAGAACCCACCCAGAATCCAATGTACAAAGAACTCACCTTTCAGAGATAAGTCATAACTCTAATCTGTCCTCTTTAATCTACCATGTTCTGCATGAGAATGCACATTATCTTACTCTGCTCCCCTTCCTTTTTTAAAAAAAATTTTAATGAATCACCATGGGGTACAGTTACAGACTTACAAACTTTTGTGCTTACGTTTCAGTCAAACAATGATCAAGTACCCATCCCTTCACCTGTGCCTATTCTCCACCACCAATGATCCCGGTATCCCTCCCACTACTCCCACCTTATCCCCCTCTACCCCACCCCGCTTCTTTGGTAGGGCATTCCCTTTTGCTGTCTCTCTTTATGGGTGTTTTGGTGTGCAATAGAAGTATTGAATTGCCATCATTCAATCTGTAGTCCACTTTCAGCACTCATCTCCCATCCCATCTGCTCCCCTTCTAAGAGCTCTTCGATCTGGTCTGGCAGTTTTCAGAGTCTACCCTATCCCTGAAGCAACCTCCTGAAGAAAAGGACTCATTGGTTTTCTGAAGAAGACTTGTTCAACTTGGGACATCTATGTCATATAAAAAATTCTTCTTGGGTCAGAGAGATAGTCCACTGAGTAAGGTGCTTGCCTTATACACTGTACACGGCTGGCCCAAGTTCAATCCCAGCACCATATACAGTCCCCCAAGCACTGTCAGGAATGAACCCTGATCACATAGCCAGAAGTAATCCCTGAGCATAGGTGTGGCTCGCCCAAAACAAAACAAAATTCTTCTCCACTTTTATGGAGATATGCCACACTCTAATGCCTACCCACGTGTCTATGTGTTTTAGTTCATTTTCAGCATGGAAAGGACTCTTCACATGACATGCTTTCATATATTTGAAGCTGGCTTTTATCTTCTGCTGATTTGCCTTTTCTCAAGTTGTGCATCCCTAATTCTTCCATCCATCTCTCAAGTGACAAATCCTGTGATTTTTTCCCCCAGTGTCATTTCACTCTGCATAATATCTAATTTTGGGTTTTTTTATGTTTGGGGGTTGTTTTTATTTTTTATGTTCAGTTATTTGTTTGTTTTGCATTATCTTCATCAAAACTTAGTCCAAGTTCAGAACAGGAACTTTATAGAAGGCTAATCCTTCCCTCTCCATCTGGGTGACACTCATCTGTTAATACAACTGAAACAAGAATGACATTTCTGAAACATGAATCAGCTCTTTCATGCTTCCTTGAATATCTCCATTCCCTGATTCAGTAGAAGCACCCAACACCCTTGGTAGGGACTAAGAATGGGGAAACAGGAATTTGAGATGTGAGAAAGGATCCCCACTCTGCTTCTGACTTCTAGTTTGAAGTTTTTCCATCTGCAGGATTTGTAGGAGAGATTGGTCTTCCCTCTTGGTTGTCACCTTTACTAAACTGAAACAATTTGTCTCTGACACTTAGGATCATTAACAGAATGTATGCGGGGTGTGTGTGTGTGTGTGTGTGTGTGTGTGTGTGTGTGTGTGGCGGGGGTGGGGGGAGTGTGGAGGGGAGAGGTTGTCCCACACCAAGACATTCTGTAACACCAGCCTGTTATCCAGCCACTTAAATAACTTCGGACGCTTGCTCCCTGGAGATGGTGTAAATGAAGGGCTGCATTCCACTTGACTATTCCTCCCCACTGCACATGCCAACCCCAGAGGGCAGATCTCCAGGTCACCCACAACTTCTGTGCAGGATGACTACAAATCAGAAGTGTCTGTGTGTGTGTGTAGTGTGTGTGACCTGGCAATTGGAGAGAACTCTTGGGGCAAGAAAAGAGCCACAGAAGAGCCACAGAAGGTACAACTTCATGGCTGAACCCCTTGACGGTGACCACAGGCTCTAACTGAGAACACCCCCGAACCCAGTGGGCACCACTGACAGCTCTGCCATTTCCAACCCTGGAATCACAGAGTCTATAAGCAGCCACCAGAAACCAGCAGCACAAAGGACAGCAGTGGGACACCTCCTCCCAGGGGCAAGGGCACAGAGGGGCACAGAGGAACCTCCCACCTCTGCCCAGGCTCATCCCAGGAGGGAGGACTAAGAGTAGGCAGGACAGTGGAAAGTTAAGCACTTACCCTAGGAGCCTTGTTGACCCACCAAAGACATGCTCTAATTCTGGTGTGACTGAGCCACCCCCAACAGGTAGCCCATACCAAGTGATCAGGATTAACCTTTTGCTGCACTTCTTCCCTCTTAGCTAGCAGGCTGCATCCCTGCTCGGGGAGGAATGCACCCCCACCACCCTGAGCAAGATACGTACATTAAGGAAAGCTAGCCTCTGTGTGTTTGTGTGTCTGTGTCTGTATGTATCTGTGTGTATGTGTGTCTGTGGTGCAAAGCATGCATTTCCCAACTCCTACAAAGTCTGGGGTCCACTTTTGGCAGCCAACCGTCTAGCATGTATGTTACAGAAACTCCCTATGAGAAGATGCATATACAGTTAACTTGAGCTGTGAGCTCTCGCACTCCATTAAAGACAGAATCAGTTGTAGACTTTACCTTCGCTAGATTATAGATCCCATGAGATCACTCATGTAAGCCAACAGCAAGCTCTGGAGGTTGGTTCTCACCTAAACACAAATGACCTCCTGGTGGAGGTGCAGGCACACCATCTCACTCTCCCCAGACAAGGCTACAAGTGAGCCAGCTTTCAGGCCACTCAGTTCAGACACCTTCTGATCAGAGTCACTTGAGTGTGGTCAGCATTTTAACCTGGGAAGTGTGTCCCAAGATCTGGATGTCAAAAAGTTTCTTTTGTATGATGTGAGGGGTGGGCAGGAGTAGATAAGGAGGGCAATTAAGGAATTTGTAGGTGCAGTAGAAGGTTGTTTTTCATAGGTGTGTACCCAGTAAGGTAACTACAATCTTTAGATCAATGTTCTTACTCTTCCCCCATGCCCCTTTGGGTTTCTCTATCTATAAAGATAAAAGCTCTTATCATCCTCACCCTTCCAAGTATATGATCTATCCAAGTGAACATGGGAAGTTTTGAAACTAATAGCAAAGATCATTAAAGGGCTTTACTACTTTGAAAATTTTTTTTTCATCTGCAATTTTCTTTCCTTAAAGAAGTATAGGCAAGGAGGCCAGAAATTTAGTTAAGGCGCATGCCTTGCATGCTGCTGACCATAGTCCCCATCCCTGGTCCAACACAGTCCTCTGAAAATTGTTGGGTCACTGAGCACCCACAAGGTGGTTCAGTAAATCCCCAGCATCACAGGGCTTAAGCAACACCACATTCTCTAGCCCTTACATCAAACTGTTGACCTGACTGGACAAGAATCGCTGGTATGGGTCCCCCCAGGTCCCCTTAGCATCATTGGGAGACACCCCTCCCTTCAAAAAAGAACATGACAGGCAGTGATTCCCAAACTGAGTTTTCCAGATCTCTAAAGGGTTCCCAGAGTATTCCGGGGAGAAAGGAACAGTGTAAGGTAGGTACAGAATGAGCAAAACTTCTGCTTCTCCTCAAGACTTCTTCATTTTATAGGATTTCCCCAACAGTGCTGGTGGGGTTGCGTGAGTGGGGGCCACTCCTGTGATGCTGGGTTGAGCACTTGGGGCCTGGCAGGTAAGTAAATTATGAATAGGAAACCCTTCGCTTTCCTGAATAGAATAAGGGGTGTCATGGGCAACTGATATTCTTAAAGAGGGGACAATGGTCTGTGAGTTCTGGGATTTGTTCTCAGGTGTAATGAGGCTGTGCCTCTCTGGTAACATAGAGCTGGGGTGAGCGGAACTGCACTTAGAGATGCTCAGGGGTCCATGTGGAGCCAGAGATGGAGGTCAGGGTCAAACACCATGACACACCCTCCATCCCTCTGAGATCCCTCTCCTATTTCTCCATCAGGGTTTCAAACAAAGCAGTGGCACATTTATTGGTTTCCCACGAGTTTCTGGTATGGATGTTTCCCTGCCTTCAAAGAAAAAAAAACACAGGGGATTTGAGAGGTAGCACCATGGGCAGGATGCTTGCCTTACATACAGCCAACCCAGCACTCCAGATGGTCTCCCAGCACTGCCAGAAGTCATCCCTGAGTATAGAGCCAGAAGTAACTCCTAAATATTACTGAGTATGGCTCCTCCCCACTCCCACAAAAACACAAGTTGGAAACTCAGTGATCTCAAGAAAGTGGTGGGAGGAAGGATTGAGCTAGGACGTCATGGACAAGGTCACCTTCCTTCTCCCTTAAGCAACTCCCCACCTCCTTCCATCTTTTCTACTTTGATGGTTAACTCAGCTACCAAAAAGTGCCTCTTCTCACTCCATCCCACCCAAACCCAGAGTCCAGACTCTTCAACCCAATTCACCAAAACCACAGACCTATCTTATTTCCCTGTGCCTATGTCCTGGCATGACTCGGGTATTAGAGAGAAAATAATACAGCCTAGGAACATTCTCGTGCCTGTTTCTAAAGGGCAGCAGTAGTCATTATGCTTAAATGAACTGCTTTCCTGCTTGAAAACATGTATTTTTTTTCTAAAACTTAATTTCCCTCCTTTCTCCAAAATTAGAATCGAGTTATAACTGTGGCCAGCACCTTAAGAGCATTCCTTTTTTATACTTCATAGAATCCTTAATAATACAAAAATTGCCCAGAGCATTTCACACTGAGTTATGAAGTCATTAACATTTCTGGGATAAACACGATACCCCAGGACAAGTTATTAGACACTGAGTAGTCGGGGAAAAATTAGGTCCATTGAAAAGGCCCCATGTCTGGCAACTGCAGGCAGAAAAATCCACCTGGTCCTGGTTAAAGGCAGCAGACTGCTCTCCGCTCCCCACTTGCAGGCTGGGCAGCCTTTGCTCAGTCAAACCACTCAGCAGATTGGATATTGGTAAAATTTTAAAGATTCAGCATCTCAATGCCCCAAGGCCAGCAATTTTTCCAAGTGCCCAGCTCGGCATCCTGCCTCAAGGTTCCCCATATTTATGATCGTGTTGGCATCCAAATGACTGTTGCCCCTACCCCTGTCTTCTCAAACCCACAAGAAATTGCATTGAGCTGTGCTATTTGCTTTTGTAAATTAGCAGGAGATCCATCAGGCAGTCTCTCACCTTGCCAGCCCACATCTCCTGTGCCCACCTGTCCCTCACGGTTCTCCTCCAGTGTCACCAGCTTTGTGTCACTTTCCGAGGGCAGGTTTCAGGTCTCCTTTCTCGTTGTTGTTTTTTTTTTTGAAGTACAACTCTGATGTAGGTTACCAGAGGGGTTGCTTGCAGGGAACTTCAGCATACTGTACTGGATTGTCTTTTAACTCTGCTTACACAGAACAATGTTTGTCTTGAAAGAACCCAAGGATTGGGAACCACAATCTTGCCATGAAGCATCTTTGCCTCTAATGACTCTTCAGCCAACAAAAAAAGAAACTCATAAAGCGAATGGACACTTGCTGAAGTATTGATTCTTCATGGGCTTCCCTTTGCTGAGGTGGATGTTTCTTGCTCTAGAGACTTTATTTGACTTGTCTCTGAACCCCTTTCCTGATTGATGAGACCTGTTGAGGGGGGTGTCCCTGGCAAGAACCACCCTTCTCACACCCTGCATCTATTGCAGCTGAGTTACTTAACTCGGGGCATCCTTAAGCCTAGACTCTGCTTCAGAAACATTCACAATAAGGCACCTCAATACATGATTTCCATTCTGTATCTGTGATTTAAAAACATGTATTCTATCTCCAGTGCAGTCCCAGAAAGGCACCTCAACCCCAAGTCTTAGGATTCTTGAAAGATCAATCATAATTGTATCACCGCTCAAATAAACACCGATCTTTCTACTTCTAATCACTGTTCACTATTCAATGCCCTTGGATGCCATATCCTCTTTCCCACTAGCCCACGCGAAGGCCTCCAGCCCAGGGCATCTTCACCAAGTGCCAGCATAATAAAAAATCCTCAGATTTTCTTAAGTATTTTCACCACTGCCTTTGAAGTTTACCAAAGGACAACACAATCTCCCACATTTAGCTGACTTCTGCCTCACCCCACTCACCCCAGCTTCCATTCCACCCAGTTGCATCCCGAATCCCTTGGCCTTATGTTGTATGTTGCGCTTGCTCCTCGAACTTGATCTGGAACTGTGGCCTTCCCTTATTCTGACAACAACTTCCTTCTCCCTAAACTCTTTGTCCTTTTGTCCTCTTGACTACTCACTGTTTGTCTAGCCATCTTGTCTATTAACTCCCACCCAGAGTCCATAAAATGGCCAGTCTGTTTGAAATTTAAAGCCTCCTTTTCAATATTTTCCTCTCTAGCATCTCAGGCTCCACCAGTTCCTTGACCATTTAGCGTTAAAGTCCTCAATACTGGGGATGGAGAAGTAACTCAACAAAGTAAGTGCATGCCTGCATGTTCCAGGCTTCCATCCCTGGCATTGCATGGTTTCCAAACACCACCAGAGTGACCTTCTAATCCAGATCCTAAGCAGTGCCAGGTGTAACTAAAGCATCAAAAAAAAAAAAAGTTCCCCACTTCTGAACTACCCCTGTGATGCCACCTTCTCTTTGCAGAAATAATGATAGTGAATACACCAGCAAGATGTTTCCAGTGATTTCATGTCCTGTGCTGACTTCATGTGCCAGAAAATGTGGTATCAAATGCCCCTATGTTCTCCTATTCAAAAGAAATGTCCCAGATCACTGCTTATGTGCTCAGTAGAAATTTTTTTCGTCCTGAACTTCACATTTCTGAGACACCTGAGTCTGGAAGTCAACACTCCTTCATATGTCTATCACCATGTTGAAAGAGATCATTTGTGTGGCTTACAGAACTTATCCGTCAACCAAAGCAAAGGGTGACTTGCTTTCCTGTTGTGGGGTCAAGCAGGAACCCAGATTTCCAAGGCAACTTGATAGAAATATAAACTGTCACTGTCACTGTTATCCCACTGTTCATCAATTTGCTCGAGCGGGCACCAGTAACATCTTCCTTCATATCTATTAGCATATGTTCTAAATATTTTGTTGGTTCACCACTAGGCACATATATGTTCAAGAGTGTGAGCTCTTCTTGACATCCCTTGATCATTAGGTGTGGGCATTTTTGAGTGACACAAAATTCTCATTAAAGTCCAGTGATAAGTCAGTCTTAGATATCTAATGCATAGTATAGTGAATACTATACTATATGACGTGATAAGTATTGCATCAATAGAAAGCATATTACAATATATAAATATATCTAAAAATACAAGTGTCTAGTTGGATAAATTTGAGTCCTTCATTAACTGCTTACTTAGTGATGATTGGGAAAGTTCTGAGTAATCTAAAATTCTAGGTCTTTCATCACTGCAACAAAGATAAACATCAATCAAAAATAAAAGAACCAGAAATTGTAATTTTTATAAATACCCACAACTTCCTAATATACTAGGGTAAATTTTTGTGTTCCCTTACTTGCTTACTTTTCTGAAAATATACTTGGCCAAGGACTATATGGAATATCACTAGAAAGGACATGAGACAGAGGAATAAAACATGAACTGAGGAAATCTCATATCCCAAGCTTTGGGGATTACAAGGTTGCACTGTAGGAAAGTTCTCATTTTGCAAAAATATTTATCAATAAAGGAGTCAGGAGCTGGAGAGACAGCTCAATGGACTGGATCACATGCTATGCATGCTGGAAACCCAGGTGCAGTTCCTAGGACCGCATAGTTTCCTGGGAACTGCTAGGTGTGTTCCAGGGTGAAAATTAATTAACTAATTAATAAAGCAATCACTTATAGAATTATTTCCCTGCTTGCTTAACACCGGGATGATGGGATGAAGATGGTCCAAATGTCTACCATTAGTCGACTACTGACGTCCATTAAATAGGGTAAAGTTTAATAGAGAATCTTGCTCTCTAGAAGAACATCCCAGATACTTCTAATTAGGCAGGGATTTACCTTTCAGTTGATACATTGGGATGAAGAGTCTCAGGCATAGTCATCTCCTAAAATTTATAGAAAACTTTTGCTTTTTCAATAAGAAAAGGACTATACACCTACATATGGATTAAAAACTGGTGTGGCTTAACTCTAGCATTAAGCCCCATTACTCCCCTTCCCCCAAATGAAACAATTTTTCTATCTTAAGTGACATGCAAGAGAGACACATAAATCCCTTCAGTTAAATACCTGTATTAAAGTCACTTTTCTGTGTTTCCAATCGTATGTGAATAAGTGGGCCCTTATTACTCCCCATATACACAAGTAAAACTCCCTCCCTGTCTCTGCATTTTAAGCTGAAGTTTCTGTTTTGCAAGAAGGAAAAAGAAAATGTGAGAAGCCAGAGGAAACTGCCTTAGTAAGAGACTGACAGACATAATAAAGTAGAATTGCAAATTTCTCAACTGATACATGACTTCGTGAAGTGAATGTAAGTGATGTCAAAGAATTGCATGAATCACACTGTAGGCAAGTCCCTGTCAAGAGAGAGCAGAACTAGACTGGTCGTAAGTGAAGAAGATGAGCTCCAAAGATGCCTCAAAAGAGAATGATTGCTAAGAGAATAAGATTGTAAACTTTGGTTCTTGGAAAATGAGGCTGTCTGTAGAAAAATGAGTGAATTCCAAATCAATTTTATCTATACTTAATAATCACAAATCAGCACTGTTATCAGTTCTGACCAATATATTTGCTTATTAAGATGTTAACTTTGGGGAGGACTAAATGAAATATGTACAAGAAGTCTGTGAATTAGCTTTGCTATGTTCCTGTAAATATAAAATGATTCCAAAATACAGAGATCAGGAGATATCAATAGATTAAAAGAAACGTTGAGAACCCCATAAATGTCTGCAGGTCCTCCCCCTTGGAAGTTATTGCTATGACTTTCCAATGTGAAATGAAGAAATGCATGCTCTGGTTTGGAAGGGAAGGGGGCATTGTAATCTTCACTTGATCTATTTTCTGTTCATTCTAAGAGGTAGTTCCTACTTGCAATTGTAACTTAAATATTAACCCTGTCTAAATTGCAAGACTAAAGATTGCTTTCCATAATTTTCAGTTTCCATTTTCAATACAAAGTTCAGTCCCAATAAAATTTATCCCAATACTTATTTTGGAAAACCCCCACTAATTAAATGAAGGTATTTACAGTAACTTTTCTGTGGGTTCAATGGTATGTAGATATGTATATCCACCCAATCCCCATCTGCTTTCTACTAAGATTCTCTACATTACTGGGAGGAGTTGGGGGTTGTGAAAACCCACAGAACACTAACTTACTGGAGCTAATAAATAAAAGGATTGACAGACCCTAGACATGTTGCTGGGTGAAATATGATGTCACTTTATCTCATCATCCTCAAGAGACCTTCAGTAAAATCTATCTTGGCATCGGTGCTTGAAAGCAAATTGTTTTGCTCTGGGTTTTCTTTTCTTTCTTTCTTTTCATTTTTTATTTGAACACATATGCTGACATTGGCCTTAAAGACAAATACCAGATGCCTAGTTACATATATACCCCTGAATCACCCCTGCCCTGAGAGAGGCGTGCCACTTGCTTTGTCCCTCAGATGAGTCAGCCTCATTTATCAGGAGCTCTAGCACAGAGAGACAAAAAGAAGAAAAGTGCCTGCCACGTACTGGGGGCAGGGTGGGCAAGGGATAGGAGGGAAACTGGGAACATTGGTAGTAAGAACTGTAAACTGGTAACGGGATGGGTGTTGGAACATTATATAGACTAAAACCAAATCATGAGCAACCTTATAACTGTATCTCAGTGTGATAGTGTGATTCAATAAAAAAAAAATTAAATTAAAAAAGGAGCTCTTACACAAAGCCCGTATGGACCAGGGAGAGAGCATTCAGGCTAGGGGATGATGCTGACCCCACCAGAAAACAATGTAGTCACCCTTCTGCTTTTCCCAAAGGATCCAGGCCTCTGGATGGAAGTTTTAGGCTGCCCCATGGATTTTTTTGTTTCCTTGAATACAGGACAGGTGTGTCAGACAAGTCAAGTCCGAAGTCACCATTTCCATAAGTCACCACTTTATGAGTGCTAGATAGAGAAAATGTTGAAAGTAGGGTTAAGCTTTCTCTAGTAAGTTCCTAACTCTTTGGAAACTAAATCTATTTTGTACTAATGTAAATGATCTTCACCTTTTCCTGTCTATGTTAGCAAATTCTGGGTCACGGCATATTTATAATACTTGCATGCAAAGCTCTATCTAAAAAGAGACACTGTAGCTCCTGCATAGGCTTGATTTCTCCCCTCCCTCCAGTCTCTCCAGCTCAGTTAATTATCAGATCAATAAGGAGAGGAGCTTCAGGTACATACCAGACTCAAATTCTTTGCAAGCTGCTGCACTGTTTCTAAAGAGTAGGCAATAGACTCAGACACAAAATGTTTGCTCACTTCCTCTCATGTATCAGCCAATTATCTCTTTCAAAGAGGGTATTCAAATGCAGCTCTCCCAAAATCCAGCTAGCTATTCCCAATCACTCTCAAGTTCTCTGTCAACAGATATGAAGTTAAAGCTAACCGTTTATTGCATGCTTCCGATTCCCCCAAGGACAAATGAAATGTCTACCAATTAGCCGGGTTTTCCAGATGGCAAAGGCAAAATAGACACCCGGCATAATTTATTGGATATGAAATGAAAGAGGAACTGATTTTTTGTGACAGTGATTTGTGGATAGAGAGTAAGTTCTTTCCTGGGACACATAATTACATGCTTTTCTCATTTTCATTCAGAAAAACAGTGAGGTCAAGGCAAGTTGAGTCCTATACAGTGAAGGTAAAACCTAAACTTGCATTTTCCAGGGGCCATGTGGAAAGGCACCACCTGGGTTTGGGACACTAATTTAGAATTTATTGATGAAGTGGGTAACCTTTAATAAATCATTCAACCCTTTGCACTTCCTTTTAAAATGCCTGAGTGTTTGGAGGATATAGGAGATTTGCTTAGAGGCAGGCTTTGAGCATTCAGGAGACTTCGAGTGTATCTGGGGGCAAAGCTAGTTGCTGTCTGAAGCCAAATCCTTGTCCTTCTTACAAGTGTTTCTGACTGTTTCTGGCCCCTGAGTTATGGGTTCTAATCTCTCTTGATCCTCAATTTTCAACTCCACAAGCAAAAGACATTTGTTTTCCTTTCCTGGGGCTAAGGGGTTAGATAACTGTTCAGTCTCATCTTTAAAGGCAGCCTTGTCTGTCACATCGAGATACTTCATCTGATGAGAGGGACCAGCCAGTTGAAACTTCCGGTTATCAGCCTTGACATCCCAAGAATCAGACTCAAGGCAGAGGCCTGCTGGCGTGATTGCCAGTCCCCCTGATTCATCATGGGACATTTCCTCCAAATGCAGGGAATGACAAATAGGCCAGCCTTCCTAAATTTATTCCAGAAAACAGAGGCTCCCTGATCAGTGTTTCTGGATATCTTTTGGACTCAGTAGCTTGTTTTGCTCACATGGACTCTGCAAGTTCACTTTTGAGTACTCAAAAATATAATGTGCATCAAAAAAGGAGCAATGTAATAAAACCCATAAATATTTATATACATAGATTCTGCATTTTAAGGATATTTTAAGGATGCAGATAGTTAAACCTAAATAAAACTGTGTTTCTTTATGTCTTGTTCAAGATAAAAAAAAAATTATCCTGGAAAAATGGGAGGTGGTGTGGTGTGGGGGTAAGGGGCAGCTAACTGAAATGTTTCTAGGGTCCCAAAGTACCCAGCCCTTACAACTCCAGTGGGAGCTGTTCACATTAGCCAAAGCTGCCTGGTCATAAAGTGACAGCCCAGCTAATGGGTATGGAAGAAGCAGGAAAGGGAAAAGAATGCACCCTTCCAAGGTGTTTTCATGTTACCGACCAGTCAGTAGCACCATAAAAACAAAGGCTTGTACTAGCTGGTGATATATCTCAGCCTCAGTTTCTCTTCTTTGATTGGGCTCCATGACCAGTATCAGAATGTTCCCTAATAATCCTTTATTGTGAGCCATGTGATTAATTGCCATGTGTGGAAGTTGGCAGTTGTTGGCTGTCATGGAAATCCATAGGGCCATCTAGAATGTCTAAGATATATATATATATATATATGTATATATATATATACACATATATATATATCACTGTCATCCCGTTGCTCATTGATTTGCTTGAGCGGGCACCAGTAATGTCTCCATTTTGAGACTTGGAGCGATAGCACAGCGGATAGGGCATTTGCCTTGCATGAGGCCGACCCGGGTTCAATTCCTCCATCCCTCTCAGAGAGCCCGGCAAACTACCAAGAGTATCTCGCCTGCATGGCAGAGCCTGGCAAGCTACCTGTGGTGTATTTGATATGCCAAAAACAGTAACAACAAGTCTCAAGTCTCAAATATATACATATATATTTTTTTTTCATTATGGACGTGCACTAAAGAGGTTGATTATCTGAGCCCTTCCCAGTCTATTCTATATCGGGGGGGGGGGGGGTTTCAGCAGCATTGAAGATGTTAGAAATGTTAGAAATAACTTCTTGATCAGTAAAATGAAGATATGTGATTGGTTAGAAAGACTGAGGGACCTTTTACTCTTGCATTAATAAGATGCAAGAATTTGGCCTGATCAGTAACAGTTCAGTAGCTTATCAGTGCCTGCAGAGTCATCCCAGTGCCCCAGGTTTCATTTGTCTGCTGAGAACTGTTCTCAGCAAGGCTTGATCCTGACCTGCAAGTGGTAAACTTAGCTCTTGCTGGTGTGAGCCACCCATGCTGGGGAACTGGAGGAGAGGAAAAGGCAGTGGCTGTCCTCGCCTGCCTTCAGTGGCTTACTGCTACCTATGGACAATCCAATCAGCTCATTAAAAGGTGGCTTTCTTCACAGCAGCATTCAATAGCACACCCTTTTTATTTGACCACAGCAAATGCTTCATCCTTGCTGCTCTGTCTCATGGCAAACAAATTACAAGATTATGGGTCTTGTGCAAGAGTCATTTCCATCTTAACATGAGAGCATTCATTTCTGCAGCAGCAGGTCATTGAAGATGGCTGTATTCTGTGTTTCATACATTAAAAGAAGACAGAAAGTAGCACATATTAGAGCTGCTTGTGTAAGCAAATAAATCAAACAAGGAATCATATTATTAGGTAACCAATTAAATGAAAGGACTACATGGGCATTGTTAGTAAGACAATTAATTGTAGGTTTCTACTCATCTCCGAACATGGTGTTGCCTGTTAAGATAATGAATTGATTCTCTGAGTTTGAGTCTAAAAACATGTCTAATCAGACTTCACTCGGAGATGGAGCATCATTTTTATGACTTCGTGAAAAGCATATATTTACCATCCAGTTTTGAAATAAGTTTCTCAAAGGTTTTGAGAAGTTCAGATCCTTTCACAGAGCACCAATTTAAAGTAGGAGCTTTTTAAAAATAATCTAACTCCAAAGAATAATTTTGGAAAATGAGTGCCCAAATCTTCCTCTGATTTGGAGAATGCTTCAAGTACAGATTTCTGAGCAGAGGGGTGGGAGATTATTTTTATCCTTATAGATTTTCTCAGAGAAGCTCAAATTCCAACGACTATGGTGAAGGCAAAACCCCAAATTACTCCTTTGAGGCTTGGTGGTTTGTTGAGTTTTTTTTTTGTTTTGTTTTTGCTTCTTTCGGTCTTCTCTTAAAGAAATCTTACACATATGTTTAAATAGGATAAAGTAGAACCCTTTTTCTCCCAAGTGATAAAGAATGCAATTGGGAAGAATCCTCATGTACAAAAGTCACAAAGATGCAAGGAAGAAACTCAGGCTGTCATGGATTATGAATTCAAAAACACTAGTGTTTTACCTCTTACCTAGGAACATAAGCAATGGTTTTACTTTAAGCTAAAGGAGGGTCTATTTTAAACAAGTTTTCTTTATATAAGATGTTGAACAGGATAAGAACACAGCTGCCTTCAGCAAGAGTATAGGTAAATCCCTGGGAATCACTCCTCTGACAAATGGTTGAGGGGGGAGTAAGGTTTCTCAAAGGGACATCTCTACCATTTAGTGCACCATCCAGCCTTCCTAAACACCCAGGCTGTTCAAAGCATCCCTGTTTTCTCCATTTTCCCCTCCCTCCAGTCCTGAGCACATTAATTTCCATCTATCTCCACACTGAGGGGCAGTACTATACTGAGCACCAGGCCCAACAGCAAACATCCGAGCAATAAATATTAGACTCAACTAAACATTGATAATGCATGCTTTCTTCCACAAAATTCCCTGAAGTACTTCCTATGTTCAAGAAAGAACTTGGACTTCAAGTACAAAGCAGCTCCTTGGTGAACCCTCCATGGAGTCTTTGACCTCCTTAACAAAATGGCTCTCATCCACCTGACAAACTTGGTGGGAGCTGGGAGGTGGGTGTTCAACATTTTATTTGAACATGTTGACACTGGCATCTGCCATCAGTGGCTCACACTTGATGAACACAAATTGCTGCTCTGGCATTCACGTGCGTGTTAAAAAAATGTTCTTCCTTGTTTAACACCCCAGCTTACCAAAATGGCTTAATGGCATGTGGTTTTTATTGGATGTTCTGGAGAGAGATTTGCTCAGATTGGAGTCCTTGCTTCTTTGCAGAGCAGTTACGTGGCCTGGGATAGGCTGCTTAATGTTTATGTGGCCACAGTGCTGCTCAGTCCAAAAGCCAAAGACAATTATTGTGTCCATTTTACAAGGTGGTCGTAAGACTTGATTGAGAAGGTCACAATATCCAGTGTATGCCCTGACCCATAGTAAGAGTTAAATATATACTGATATTTGCATGAGTACAGGTTGTGGAATGTCTCTATAACAACACAGACACCATCTTGGTGACTTAAAAGAGCACAGTTTTATTATTCACACATGGGTTATGTCTATACAAATAGTCTTTGTTGAAGTTACCATCTCTAGGTCATATCCCAGGGATCAGAAGAGGTGACAAGTCTAGTTGGCTTTTTCATCATCCCCCATCCTCCATTCCCCAAAGCTCTGTGTGCCAGTTTTGTTCATCTTTCATGGATCAAAACCTATTACCATATGATCACACTTAGCTCCATGCAGGCAGGGAGGCATGATCCTACCCTGTGCCTCAAACATAGGAGAACTAGAAATAGTGACTAGCATCATAGACCACCACAAGGGCTAGCTCACATAATGACAGTAACTCTTAGGCAATGTACCTTCAAGGTTGTGCCAGCAAAAATGTCAAAAATGTAAAGCGGAAACATTCCTGCAACTGAAATTGACTATCCGTTCTCTGTCCTAGAGCACTGCAACCAAGATGTTTTCTCCCTTACCACCGTTCTTCCTAACTGCAGTGCTCCTTTATAATACACATTGCCAATAGCCAACCAGTTTTGAGCAGTTTGACGGCAACATTTCATTTGGGTTGCATGACAGATGGAAAGAAAATCTTCCAGAGAGAAAAATGGAAACAAACTTTTCTCTCTTTTTTCCTTCTATAGCTTAAAAAGCAAGGACATGGGAGCTAAAGAAAAATAAGCCCAGCCCCAGTTCTGCCAACTGCTTACTATGAAAACCTTTTATTTTTCCATCCTTGAGTGGGGAAAGAGATACTCGAAGCAGAGAAGCACTCACCCCACTTCCAAATGGTTTCCTTAATGTTTTTTTGGTGATTTACGTAGCAAATAACTAAAACACACAAGAAAGCTGGTAACTTCTCATTTGATCTTTCCTGTAGAGGGGACGAGAGGAAAAACTGCCTGCAAGACTTCAGAGGCCACTAAACTGCTTTCTATTGATTTTATACTAACATACTTTATCACTCTTGTTGCCTTAAAAAGAAATGCAATCTGTGTCAGTGTCTAAATAGACTTTCCTAGAACAAAACTGGGCCCCATACTCCTAGGTAGACAGATTTGGTGGATGTTTACCAGCAATGGCAAATCAAATTTGGATAACTGTTTTTTTCAAAGAAGCCCCTTTCTTGCTGCAATGTCTCAGCCCTTGAGAAGGTTGTAACTGTGTCATACTTTCCAAGGTTACACTCACTAGGATTTGGAATTCACTGTAAAAGTCTTGTTTAGTCTCTTTCTGGTGCCTCTGGGGAAAACAAGGCTCCAAAATGTTGGGAGCTTGCTTAGATTTAACTGAGAGCTGGGGACAGAGTTCAGGTTCAAAGGCCTGAGTCAGAGAATCCAAGAACTTGAGGATTGACATCGATGGGAAATACCAGGTGTGTTTCCCAGCATCAGGATCCTCCCCCATGAACCCAAAAGTTACCAAAAGAATGAGCACATGATGCATTTTTATTCCCTTCATCTCAACAAGAGCTACCTTCCGCTTATCTCCCATCTATATTTGGAACACTGTGTCTCCTGTTTTAAGAAATGCAATAAATAGAATCCCCAAGCTTACAAACTATAAATCATGGATATCTTTCATTTTATAAAGCAAGTTTCCTATAAAGAAAGACCTGGATTCTAGTCTTGACTTTGCCATGAAGTAATTATGTGTCCGTGAATAACTCAGTTAATCATCCCTGGCTTGGTTGTCAACATCTATCAACAGGCAGGGCTAGAAAAGATAGTCTATAAATTGGAAAGAGTTTGTAAATTAATTACATGGGTCAAAAAGAATTCTCTGATGTATTTTTCTGCTCAAGATATTTGTCATGGGGGTTGGAGAGTGGGGTGGGTGTTGTGCTTCCAGCTATGCTCAGAAGCCCAAGCTATACCCAGTGCTATTCAGTCCTGTGGTGCCAAGCCTGATTGTTAAGAAGCTCCAGGCTAAGTGGTGTGGGGGCCCCAAGGGTCATGTTTGGTGCTGCTCAGGGCACCATGCAATATGGGGATGGAACTCAGGGCTGCATACTTGCAAAGCAATACTCTACCCACTTAAGTCCTCTCCCCAACCACACTAAATTTAAGATTTTTTATTTTTTGTTGGAATATGTCACAAAATAAAAGGGCATCACTGTATCACTGTCATCCTGTTGTTCATCGATTTGTTCAAGCGCGTGCCAGTAATGTCTCCATTCTTCTCTGCCAAATGCTAGTATAGCCCAGTGGCATAATAGGGGCTCGTTCAGGGTCAGGGCAATGAGGACTGTCATTGTTACTGTTTTTGGCATATCGAGTACGCCATAGGTAGCTTGCCAGGCTCTGCTATGCAGGCAGGATACTCTTGGTAGCTTGCTGGGCTCTCCGAGAGGGACGAAGGCTTTTGTGGCAGCTTCTAATCACCTCTACAGTTCTTCCCAGTCTGGCGAATGTAAGCTTTTGGTCAACTGGCATGTTATAACAAGTCTGCACACTGACAAACACGCACCTGTTTGCATCACATCTGCAGCCTCAGGTTGATCTCCTTGAGGTTGATGGAGTGCACCCAGAGGTTGTTGATCAGCTGGCAGAACAGGACCCTATAGAGGAGGGAGGGTCTGTGCCAGGTTAAACACCTGTGCTGAGTCCCAGGTTACCCGGTGGTTGACTGACAACATCCCAAGGTGGATGAGCCACTGCGCATACTGCCACCACGGCTCTATGTCTCATGGTGCTGCGACTCAGCCCTGCAAAATAAAAGGATATTAGGAATATTGCAATGAGCATCTACAGAACCACTACACAAATTAAGGTCTAAAATCTTAGGAACACATTTGAAGATCCCTACAGAGCCATGGGTCTCTCACCCCCTTCTTTCCACACCACTCAAGAAGTAACCCCACTTTGAATTTAGCAATTATCTTCATCATGCACATCTTGATAATTTTGTACTTTGAAGTATCTTGAACATAAAATAAAACAAACATTTATTTTTCTTCTGGGACTTATCTTTCTGGTTTAACACTCATTCTCAAGCTCTTCCTTGTTTGCACATTGACTGCCTATCATTCATTCTCCTTGCTGTAAATCATTTCACTAGACAAATACACCTATTTTACTTCAATTCTTTTGTGGATAGAAATTAAGTTGTTCTTTACCTTTCACTATTGAAACAACCCTACATGGTCCATATTGCACTCAAGAGATCACTCTAGGGTATAACGTTTTAAAAGTGAGTTGCCACTCTGGATGGAGGGTATAACTGAAAGCGAGGGTAGAAAAAATTGGGAATGGTGAAGGGTTTTTGGATATGCGATAACCAAAACCTAACTCATAATCAGGCACCTATGAACCTGAAATAACATCTGATAGCATGTATTTCTCAGGAAAAAGGGTCATGAGATCAAAATGTTTTAGAAGCTCTGCTCTAAGGTTGAAGAGGAGCTGTTGGGTATTAAGGAATTAGTTTCATTGATTTGTTATTGATTTTTACCATTGATACGCATGATCAAACTCTTTTTGAGTCTAAGTTTATGTCTTTGAATATTTTTAAAATTTTACCTATAATAGAGTCATATTCATCATATTTAATTTATTCCCAGCTACTTTAGTGTTTCTGTTGTCATCATAATGGTTGCCTGTCCATAGAAATGCAATTAATTTTTGTATACTGATCTTATAAGCGTGAGCATGCTGATCTCAGTTATTAATGCTAATAATTTTTCAGTGGAGTCTGAAGTTTTCTATGTAGATAATCATACTATTTTAGTTTCTATTTATTCCTTATACCTAACTTCTAGCAAAGCTGACTTCCTATTGAATGCCTATTGCCCCCTCTTTTTTTGTTAGCAGAATCCAAAAGTGTTCCCTCAGCTGGGAGAGGGAGGTACATGAGAAATGGTTCTGGCGATAGAAAGTAAGTTTCAGGCCCGGGAAATGGAGGCCTTTACAAAATAGAAAACCATGCCATGGGAGCAGAAGCTTCTGGGTTCATCTCATACACCCCAGGGTGCAAATACAGGGTAGCACTGGCCAGCCAGTGTCTTGTGTTCTGTTCTAATCTGGGAACTTCCTAAACCCTGTAATAAATGTACATTTGCACCCAAACTAATGTGCAGAGAAGCCATTACTGGCAATTCTCCAGCCAGTCCTTTCTGTCTAGAACAGGGCAGATCATGAGCTTGGCCCCTCTTACCAATGGAAACATTTTCAAGGAGTGCAAGTGGGCAGAGAGCAGTGGCTTCAGCTCCTCCCAACTTAGACAGACCCTATCTTGGGGAGGGGGCAAAGGAGGAAGTGAAGCCCTTTTGGCACCAAGATTACCAACATCCCTTTATCCATGGTGTCATTTCTGTTTCCCGCACTAATTTTCAATGTCTTTATTTTTGGATGTTGGAAATGTCCCTTACTTTTATGCCAGGTCCACAAGGTATCTGAGATTTTTTGTATTTTGTCAACATGTCTAGATGTTTTGCCATGCAGGTGTTCTTCAGATTTTGGAAAGGAAACTCCCTTTTGTACTTCATGGTTCTATTCACAAAACTTCTATCTATTTACATCTGATGTCACTAGAAAAGAAATGGAACATGTTCTGCTTCAACATCTGTTTAGCACCTATCAGGGCCATGTGCTATCTGGGCTGTGGGATATAGAACTGAAAATAGCAAACCAGTACTTTACCCTCCTGGAAAATATTTTTAATGAAGAGATGCACAGTAAATGAGGGAATGAGTTTTCCTTGAGGGAGAGACGATAAGAAGAAAATGAAGCAGTTATACAAAAGAGAATTGAGCAGGAAAGACCATTACCAAGGTAATTAAGATCTTTGACCAAGACCAAGGGACTCAGAGGTCAGCCAGGTATAGAGCAAGGTGTGAATATTCTAGGTAGATAAATTCACATACACATAGACATACACACACTAACACTGAGTCTAGGGCAATATTGACATCTTGCTGTAAGATTGGAGCAGAGGGAATATATTTCTTCATGTTCTGTTGGGTTTCTTTTCAGTGTACAAGAGCCAAGAGTAGGTACAGTTTATTCTTCCAGCTTAAAGGGGTGTCTAATTTAGGCTAAGGACATTCTGGATTATTTTTAAACAAAATAAGCTTATTAGCAGCAACCAAAACATGAACAGCCTGAGTTCTGAGTTCTCTCTCTCTCTCTTTCTCTCTCTCTCTCTCTCTCTCTCTCTCTCTCTCTCTCTCACTCACACACACACACACACACACACACACATACGCACGCACACACTCACGCGACATTATCCATGGCACAGCCTAACCCAGCGCGGGCAATGGGACTGTAAACAAGGTTTCATTAGTGCCTGTGAATTCTGGGGTCTTGATCCCAGGATAAAGAGACATAAGAGAACAATGGTTCTTGCTTATCAGTGTTAACCTATTTTTACTAGTAGAGGGAACCCCAAATGGACAGGGCCAGGCTGGAGGGGACGAGAGAGAGGAGATGTTGTCAGAGTCAAGACTCTCCTGCTCACGAGAAGAGGAGCAGGAGACTCACAAGTGTGACAGAGCAGCGTGGGCACAGAAGCTGGAAAGGTAACTGGAGAAGGGAACCTGAGTGCCACGCTCTGGGTTAACATCACCTCCTTGGCTCCCCAACACACAGATTTGTAGCCCAGCCCCAGCACCCTCTAAATCTCTGAACCCTCAATTCCAATAGTCTGATAATAGGATCTATCTCAGCTGATCGTTGGTCCCTTGCAGTCAACTTCTGATCCCTCACTTGGTAGATCAATGTTCTCTGGGAAGGGAACAGGAGAAAAGCCCCTCGACGAAACTTGCTATTAGCATGAAATAAATGAGAGCATCACAACCAGGTGTTTGTCACACACTGATTTCTAAATAAACCTCAGCACTGCACTGTAGCATGTCGTCCTGTTGTTCATTGATTTGCTCGAGCGGGCACCAGTAAGGTCTCCATTGTGAGACTTGTTACTGTATTTGGCATTTCGAATACTCCACAGGGAGCTTGCCAGGCTCTGCCATGAAGGTGGGATACTCTCAGTAGCTTGCCGGGCTCTCTGAGAGGGATGGAGGAATCAAACCCTGGTCAACCATGTGCAAGGCAAACGCTCTACCCACTGTGGTATCGCTCCAGTCCTAAATAAACCTTAGCCAGTATAATTATCAGTACTTGTTGGAGACATCAAAAATGTTTGGGGGTGAGAGGGAGAGCAGGACTGGAATGGTACCTCACCCAGATAGACTCTGGAGGCCATGTAAGAGGTTGACATCCTGCCCTAGAGCACGTGTGTGTTCCCCAGCTCCATTTCCTGTGTTTCCACATCCTGTAAGATTAGAGTGAAATTCCTCACTCAGACAGACTTCTAGCCCTGGGAGTGGTTGCTCCTCCTTCCTATTCTGCATCTCTTGAGTCCACCACTCCACCGCTGTCCTCTAGCCAGAGACTCCCCATGCTTTCCTCTGAAAGGCCAGCCTTGCCTTCCCCCAGCCTCAGTCAGTCCTTATGAATCTTTCCCTCCCCCATCACTTCTGCTTTGTTCACACTTCTCTGCTCCCCAGAAATATGACTTTATCCAGCAAGTGTGCTGGTTGTAAATTGAAATGCAAATAGATAAACATAAATCTGAATGTCCACTTTACATTAAATATATTATGAAACAAAAAATATAAGGCCCCCATGGGTTTCCGCTCATCAGCCCTATTATTCTTCTGCCCCTCAGCAATCAACTTTGAACTCATCACCAAGTCAGTATTCACCAAACCCACAACAGTGTGGCCATCCACAGATTCAGCCTGTGCTTCTAATTACAGTGGGAGGCACTGATCACGGTGGAAATGATTCGGCTTCTCTTCCTTACCACGAGGAGCAATTACTGGTGTGACGTTCTCCTTTGTAAAACTTTGCACAGCTCTCTAGAACAGGAGGAATCAAATTAAACCCCCATAGAGGATTTGGGGCATCTCTATTTATGCAGCTAGGCATGGCACAAATCTAATATTCTGCAAAGATGCTAAGCTCTGCGCAATTTGTGTGTGCACGGCGCCTTAGACAAAGGTACTCAATAAATATCTGTTAGCTGGTTGGTTACAAATAACAAAGCACCACGCTAGCAACTATGTAGTGCTATCTGCTTCTAGTATTCATGCCTTTCTAGGTCAAGGCCTTTGGTACGTTAATAGCAGCGGCCTTAGTTGAGATATTTGGGTGTCAGTGCAAGGAAAGGTGGGGATGCTGTGAAAGAGGAAGATGAACTGGTTTGCAGGTTTCAAAGCCAGGCTGCCCAGACTGGGTCTCAGGCACAAATGGCAGCAGAGATGTCAAAGCTTCTTCAAGTGGGGCTGTTTAACCACAGGGTAGGTAATTACTCATGGAGGGCATTGCAGGTATAATCCACCAAGGGATTAGCCAAAGAATTAATGGCTACTTGGAATCTTTCTTATCCCTCCCCACCCCACGGGGTGCAAAAACAGCCATAGTCTCTTCTCTGCTCATTGCCATCAGATAAAATTTAAAAGCCACCCCCTCTCTCTTTCTCTCTCTCCCTCCCTCCCTCTCTCTCTCTCTCTCTCTCTCATCTCTATTTCTTTCTCTATTGTTTTCTTTTTTTCTTTTGCTATTTTTTGTGTGGTGGTTCAAGGAACACTGGTGCGAGGGATGGAACCAAGATGTGCTGCATGCAAGGCAAGCCCCGTAATTCTTGTACTATTCCTCCAGGTTCCTTCTATTGTTGTTGTTTATGCCACTCTGTCTATTTGCCCAAGTGCCCTTGACCAAGATCTCTAGGATGTGGTTCGAAACAGAAAATCTGAAGTATTCCTTTTGTGCTTCTAAAATATAGTGTAGGATAGCCAGAATCTGGAAAAAACCCGAATGCCCCAGAACGGATGACTGGTTGAGGAAACTTTGGTACATCTATACAATGGAATACTATGCAGCTGTTAGAAAAAAGGAGGTCAAGAATTTTGTAGTTAAGTGGATGGGCATGAAAAGTTTCATGCTGAGTGAAATGAGTCAGAAAGAGAGAGACAGACATAGAAAGATTGCACTCATCTATGGTATATAGAATAACAGAGTGGGAGACTAACACCCAAGAACTGTAGAAATAAGTACCAGGAGGTTGACTCCATGGCTTCGAGGCTGGCCTCACGTTCCGGGGAAAGGTCAACTCAGAGAAGCGATCACCAACTACATTGTAGTCGAAGGCCATGTGGGGGAAGGGAGTTGCGGGCTGAATGAGGGCTAGAGACTGAGCACAGCGGCCACTCAACACCTTTATTGCAAACCACAACAGCTAATTAGAGAGAGAGAGCAGAAGGGAATGCCTTGCCACAGTGGCAGGGTGGGGTGGGGGGGAGATGGGATTGGGGAGGGTGGGAGGGACACTGGGACACTGGGTTTACGGGTGGAGGAGAATGGGCACTGGTGAAGGGATGGGTTCCCGAACTTTGTATGAGGGAAGTATAAGCACAAAAGTGTATAAATCTGTAACTGTACCCTCATGGTGATTCTCTAATTAAAAATAAATAAATTTAAAAAAAAAAAGCTAATACTCCAAAAATAAATAAATAAATAAAATAAAATATAGTGTAGGACTGGAGTGATAACACAGCGGGTAGGGCGTTTGCCTTGCACATGGCTGACCCGGGTTCAGTTCCTCCATCCATCTCAGAGAGCCTGGCAAGCTACTGAGAGTATCCTGCCTGCACGGCAGAGCCTGGCAAGCTCCCCATGGCATATTCGATATGCCAACAACAGTAACAACAAATCTCACAATGGAGACGTTACTGGTGCCCGCTTGAGCAAATCGATGAACAACAAGACGACAGCGCTACAGTGCAGTGGTACCCCTTAGCATACAAGTCATTCCCAATGCTTTCCATCCATGACACTGAACCAGGGTTGTCGAAGTCAGCAGATTTTTTTTTTAATTTTATTTTATTGAATCACCATGAGATAGTTACAAGCTTTCATGTTTGGGTTACAATCTCACAATGATCAAACATCCATCCCTCCACCAGTGCACATTCCCTACCACTGATATCCCAGGTATACACCCCCTTTTCCACCGTCTCCCTGCCTCTATGGCAGACAATATTCCCCATACCCTCTCTCTACTTTTGGGCATTATGGCTTGTAGCACAGACACTGAGAAGTCATCATGTTTGTTCTATTATCTACTTTCGGCATGCATCTCCCATCCTAACTGGTTCTTCCAGCCATCATTTTTTTAGTGATCCCTTCTCTATTCCATCTGCCTTCTCCCCTCCGCTCATGAAGCAGTCTCTCAGCTATGGGGTAATCCCCCTGGCCCTTGTACCTACTGTCCTTGGGTGTCAGCCTCATGTGATGTTATTCTATACTCCACAGGTGAGTGCTGTCTTTCTATATCTGTCCCTCTCTTTCGAAGTCAGCAGATTTCATTTTCTGCCACTCTCCCCTGCTCCCTGCTCTCATCTCACTTTGGAAGAGGCCCTAGGGGTGCATTCCTATTCAAGAAGGAATGGGTTGAGGGTTCAGAGCCTTCCTGCAGGGTACAGAGCTGCCAAGACAAGGAGTAGCCAGGCAGAAGAGCTGGGGGCCTCTTCCTGCATCCCAAATCTGCCCTCTCCACCCTCACACACTGCCTCTCCTTCAGGCTACTGGCTGGCTCTGTTTTCCAACTGCAAAGTGTGCCAACCTGCAGCAACAGCTTGGGGTTGCCAGGGAAACTGCTCCTTGTGTTTTCTGGTGGAAACCGCGGTGGGTGGTGTTGTGGCAGTTGGACCTGGGAGGGCCAGAAAATGAGTTCAAAAGCAGGGCTTCTGGCCAAGGAGATAGGACAGCAGGTAGGGTGCTTGCTTTGTATGCAGCCAACCATAACGTTGAAATGATCCCTGAGCACTGTCAAGTATAGCCCCAAAACCAAAAGAAAAAAAAATTAGGGCTTCTCTCTACCTTATTGCAAAAGCTGCAGAAGAAGACTCGTCATCAGAAAAAACAAACAGAAATCATGATACAATATAAGTAATAAGAATGTCTCCTAAGACTGTTTACTGTAGGTCAAGCGAAAAAAAAAATTTTTTTAACTAGACTACTGACTTTAATGCTTGGGATGGGCCACTGTCCAAATGGTCTCAGAGCCAATTTGAGAATGAAATTGAGTAGGGCTGGCATGAGCCAGAAAGACTAAGGGTCGAGGGAGGCAGAGGCCAGAGACAATTGCACCCCATCAGAAACTGAGGTTCACCGGGTTCCATTCCCAGCATCCCATATGGTCCTTCGAGCACCGCCAGGAGTTATTCCTGAGTGCATGAGCCAGGAGTAACCCCTGTGCACTGCCGGGTGTGACCCAAAAAGCAAAAAAAAAAAAAAAAAAGAATTACCTCTGAAGGAGGGACTTTACATTTGTTTGTTGTTATGATAACATTCAACCCCACCTATGTGTACCCCCACCCTTCATGATTTCTACATAATTATGCTGTAAGGAGGAGGGAGGAGAGAAAATAATGACACTGTAGCATTATTTTACAAAATATTACACTGTAAGGGGGGAAGAAACAACTATGCTGTTGAGAATGAAGCTGTAAGGATGGGGGTGAGAATGAAATAAATGGTCTCTGATTACCAAAAAAAAAAAAAAAGAAACTGAGGTTCAGCCCCAGTTTACTATACCCATCAATACTATTGACCCCACCATAGAGAGAAAGATAAGGAGACTTGGGGGTTCTGGTGCTGGTTTTCCAGGAGAGACTGAAAGATACATTTTCCTGCATCTGACTTCCTGATTGGAAATTAATTCAAAACTTGGCAATTAATTGAAAACCATGTAGTGAGTCTGGTTTGTAACTTTAGCCTTAGAGCTCACTTGCTGGTTAGTAAATTTAACCTTAGAGCTCACTTAGAGATACTCAAAGTGGTCATGGTACTGCCCACGGCCACTGGGCTAGTGAAGCTGCCTTTTGGAGATCAGCAGACATGTTTATCTGGGTGTATGGCCAGCTGAAACCCCTATCTTAGGTTTGGGGCTCCCAGGTACCATAACTTGGCACCATTGTCCACCTCCCAAATCCTGGGCTAGACCAAATGCTATATCAGCCAACAGTTTATTTTTGTTTGTTTGTTTGTTTTGTTTTTAATTCACCAATGCCTAGACCTCATCACCAGAAGTTCTGGCTAGATCATCTTGAGTAGTTTCCACACATTTGCACTTCAAAAAAATGCTAATGTACTTATATGTTCATCGCAGCACTGTTTAAAATAGCCAGAATCTGGAAAAAACCTGAGTGCCCTAGAACAGATGACTGGTTGAAGAAACTCTAGTACATCTATACAATGGAATACTATGCAGCTGTTAGAAAGAATGAGGTCATGACATTTGCATATAAGTGGATCAGCATGGAAAGTATCATGCTAAGTGAAATGAGTCAGAAAGAGAGAGACAGACATAGAAAGATTGCACTCATCTGTGGAATATAGAATAATAGACTATAAGACTAACACCCAAGAATAGTAGAAATAAGTACCAGGAGGTTGTCACCATGGCTTGGAGGCTGTTCTCTCATTCTGGGCAACTCAGAGAAGGGAACACCAAGTAAAATGTGGTTGTTGGTCATGTGGGGGAAAGATGATGTGGGCCGAATATAGACTAGAGACTGAACACAATGGCCACTCAACACCTTTATTGCAAACCACAACACCTAATCAGAGAGAGAGAACAAAAGGGAATACCCTGCCATAGTGGCAGTGTGGGGTGGGGGGAGACGGGACTGGGGAGGGGGGGAGGGATGTTGGGTTTACTGGTGGTGGAGAATGGGCACTGGTGAAGGGATGGGTTATCAAACTTTGTAAGGGAGAAACATGAGCACAAAAATGTATAAATCTGTAACTGTAAAAAAAAATAAAGATTTGGAAGAATTTTAAAAAATGCTAATGTGCAATCAGAAGAGATGATCTATAGATCAGTTCCTCCTTTAAGCACCAAACCCATGTCTCTGGGAGTAAGAAAAGGTAGAATAGTAATTAAGAGCAAAATAATTAGCACAACAAGCCTGCTTCCCCACCCCCTTCTAGCTAAAGAAACTTGAGAAAGTCATTCACCTTTCTGAGTCTCTGTGTCCACATCCCTATAATGGAGATAATATAACTGTTCCATTGGGTTCTCATTAAAAAAATGAATGTGACCTATAGAACGGAAGTGGTACCTAGTTTGTATTAGAAATAAGCTTTCAGCCTAATCCAAACCAACACAGGAGCACAGACTTATGATCCAGAGCAGGATTTGGAAGTCTTAAGTTATATACCTCTATAATCCAAGCACCTACAAATAATACCAGTTCACAGCTGAACCCTAGACAGCCTTGGGGGTTCACACCTAGATCAAGGTAACTGCATCTCCTTGGGAGGAGCCATTTTCCCCTGGAATATGCCTCAGATCTCACTCGAAAAGAACTAGGCTGGAGAAGCTGACCCACAAATATGCCCCCTTTGAAAGTTGCACTGCATCCCTTTGCATCCCAACACCTCCTCCAAACTCTCTTAATAGATAGGATCTGGAGAAGATGGAGGTAATTTAAAGAAAAGCGTCTTAGAAATATTAATCCGGTACTTGAAGTCTCTGGAAAGATCTGTGTAGTGGAGTCCAAGTTATCATAAGCAGGTAATCCCTTCAAATTAGATTCAAACTGCTGTATCTTATATAAACTGACTCTGGTAAGCTTCTCACCCCCTCCTGCTTTCTCAAGCTTCTAACTAAGCCTCCCTTTTTCTAAAAGATCATTGTTAGCAGACAATTACTCTCACGAAAGCATTAAGTCGCAAACTAGCCCCAAACAGCACAAACCCAAAATGTTTGGTTGAGTCTAATGAGGAAGACCAGCCCCGCATCTCTGCCCTGGTTGCCCTGAGGGCTCCTTAGCTCTGTTTAAGGGTCATATCTATTCCAAAGAACAAATCCTTAATAGTTATAGTCATAGTGGATTATCATCAAACAGTGCTCCAAGATTTCCAGGGTTGGGTCTCTGACCTGCTGTCATAATTAACAAATGAAATTTCACTCTGTCTTTACCCCAAGGATGGGTATATCCTTTCCAATTAGCGATGAAAAAAGCAGGGCTCAGAGCTTGCAAGAAAATCTGCATTTCCAAAGTTTTCTATATAGAAAACTTGTATCTATTGTATTTATATCTTGAACCATGGGCAGGGGCATCAAAAATGGTATCTTTTGGCAATACCAATGCAGGACAATAAGGTAAAAAGACTCATTTGGCAATCAGTAGTAACAACCACTTGCCATTGTAGTTTAATCAAGAAAGATGTAAATCAGTGTTCTCTATGCTTTCTGGGAAAGCTGTGGGAAATGCCTCCACTCTTATGGGGCTACAGGAAGAAGCTTCACTTTGGAAATGATATTGAATATGCATTAAAGATGTTTGAGAGTGGTAATATTTTCTGATAACAAGGATGGTCTAAATGTCCTGTAGATCACTGACCAAGCAAGTGGAAATGAAGATAAATAAATGATACTACATTAAACTAAGAAGCTTCTGCACCTTAAAATAAACAGTGACCAAAATACAGAGAGAGCCCATGGAGTGGGAAAAATTACTAACCCAATAACTATCAGATAAGGGATTAATATCCAGGCTATACAAGACACTGATAGAACTGGACAAAAAAAAAATCCTCCAATTCCATCAAAATATAGGAAGGAAAAATGAACAGAAACTTCCTCAAAAAATAAATACACATGACAAAAGGCCCATGAAAAAATGCTCTACATCACTTATAAAACATCGATGAGATATTGTATAAAAACAACAATGAGATGTCATCTTACATCACAGAGACTGGCACACATCAAAAAGAACAAGAACAACCAGTGCTGGCAAAGATATGGGGAGAAAGGGGTTCTCATTCGTTGTTGGTGGAAATGCTGACTGTTCCAGTCTTTTTTGGAAAACAATATGGAAATTCCTAAAAATACTAGAAATTGAGCTTCCAAATGACCCAGCAATATCACTCCTGGGAATATAACCCAAGGGTGCAAAAAAGCACAGTAGAAATGACATCTGCACTTGTATGGTCATTGCAGCACAGTTCACAATAGCCCGAATCTGGAAGCAACCTGATTGCCTGTGAACAGACAACTGGTTAAAGAAACTGTGGTATATCTACACAATGGAATATTATGCAACTGTTAGAAAAAATGAAGTAATGAAATTTGCTTTAAGTGGATGGACATGGAAAGTATCATGCTAAGTGAAATGAGTAAGAAAGAGAGGGACATACATAGAGTGACTGCACTCATTTGTGGAATATAAAATAACATAGTATGAGACTAACACCCAAAGACAATAGAGACAGGAGTATTACTCTATCATTGAAAGCATGCCTCATGTGCTGGGGGAGAAGGCAGCTAGAATAGAGAAGAGATCACTAAGTCAATGATTGTTGGAGGGATCATTCGGGATGGGAGATGTGTGCTGAAAGCAGATAAAGGACCAAACATAATGGCCTCTCATTATCTATATTGCAAACCATAATGCCCAAAAGTAGAGAGACAGTAAGAAGGAAAATGTCTGCCATAGAGGCAGGGGGTGGGGTTGGAGGAATACTGGGGTCATCAGTGGTGGAAAATGTACACTGGTGTAGGGATGGGTGATAGATCATTGCATGACTGAAACCTAATTATGAAAGCTTTGTAACTGTATCTCACAGTGATTAAACTAAGAAAAGAGAGAAGCTAAAAATAAATTAACTAAATGTCCTGTAGAAAAAAAGCAGTTATAATTTATTGATTAGGTGTGGAGGCTAGGGGGTGAGCATGGAAGTGATTCCATGTAAAGCAGGCCAAGGACTATGTCTCTCTAGTTCATTCCTGAGTCTGTGGGTCCTTGTACAGGGCCCCGTATGTGGTATTGACTAACTATGAGAACAACTAACTTGTGTATTTGTAGGAAGCATGAGTATAAATAATTGGCTTGCTTCATTCTTCTTCTGAGCTACTACACCTCAGAGTTTACCACTGTAGGTCCTATTCTGCTCTTCACCATACATTTCAGACAAGAAATCTACATACAGTTACTGTGTTGAGAGCAAAATACTATAATTTGGGGTAAAGGAGAAACTAAATTGAGAAAATGTCCTAGAGAAAGAAAAAGTGAATGTATATCTACACATATTGATTTTTAATGATGCTTGCCTGAAAATTTATAAAGTTATAGTTCAATGTTACCTTAATATTTTTAAAGCAACATCAGACAGAAAGACACACACACACACACACACACACATGCACAAATATTTGCAACCTCACACACATATTACTGTTCAAGTCTTCCTGCAGTAGTTACCATGACTCATAGGTGACCTTGGTCTTCCTTGCTCCTCTCCTGACTTACCATTTCTCCATCTCTCAGAAGAAACAATGACATTAGATAACCTTTCAATGCCCACTGATTTCTGACATTCTGCTTCTCAATTCTATTAATAGGAAACTCTTAGATCCCAGTTTTAAATATTCCTCAAGACCCTGATGTGGTTAATCTGGCTTGTCTTAAGTAACTGTCACCAAATCCAGAAAGCAATAAATGGTAGACCATTTGGAAGCTGAAAGATTCCAGTTTGTGCCCAGGATCAGCATGTGGGGACAAGAGTTCTTATGGCTACATCAGCATACAAGTAATCCTCACAGCAAAATAAAATTGTAAATGAAATCATGCCAGGAAAAAAAGGGGGAGTCTATCCTAAATCCAACAAAACTGAAAAAAAAACATAGAAAAATAATAAGTTGAAAAGTCTTAGCAGACTCTGAGAGAGAAAGAATATGAAAAACAAAATCAATGTGAATTTTTAAATTAGCTCTGCTGATAATAGTCATTTTTAAACTAGAACAAAGTGAGGGACATTAACATTGACCCCAGTTTTTAGTTATTTACTAAATGAGGAGCTGTTTTCAAGCATCCTTTTGTATACCCCAACTATCCAAAGATCAAAAACTAAAATGTCCATTAGTACTTGGCATGTGATAAATAAGTGAATAATTCAGTTAGAGGTCAGTATAGTTTATCAACATGGTTTCCCCATTTTGATATATTTCTGATACCTATATACATGAAGAAATACAGTCTTTGCCTTCATGAAGAAATTTAGCCTGTCATTTTGTTGACAAATATGGGCCTTTTGACCCACATTTTGTTTCCCTACTTTCTATAAAAAGGATACAAAGAGACCAAAATCCATAAGGTACATTGAGGAAAAGGTCAGCAAAACCCTCCACGACATTGAAACTAAAGGTCTCTTCAAAGACGAAACACTACTAACCAAGCAAGTGGAAACAGATAAACAATTGGGACTATCATATAAATTAAGATGCTTCTGCACCCCAAAAGAAACAGTGACCAGAATGCAAAGACAGTCTACAGAATGAAAAAAGATATTCACTCAATACCCTTCTGATAAGGGGTAAATATCAAGAATATACAAGGCACTAGTTGAGCTCTACAAGAAGAAAACATCTAATCCCATTGGAAAAGGGAGCGATGAAATGAACAGAAATTTTCTCAAAGAAGAAATCTGAATGGCCAAAAGGCACACGAAAAAATCTTTTACATATTTTAAAAGTATCCTAAGCAATAAATAAAATAAGTTGATGGGGTTAAGTAGCCTTCTCTCAACCCAGACCAGCAGTTTTCAAACTCTGCCTGAGACTTTTAATTTCATGAAATTGGGGAATGATCTTATATCTCATCAACAACTGCATTTCCAATTCCTGCCATAGGACCCGGCTTTTATTTAATAAATAGGGACTGGTTGACTCCAAAATAGCTGACTCCAAATCAGAAAGTATATGATAGCAGAATTTGACCTTCAAATTCCCCTATTCTGCAATATTTAACATTGTAGATACAACTTGTACTAATTGAGAGCTACCAAACCCTGGTGATCAGTGTGGCTTTATCTCCCCAGATCCCAATGCAATTCTATGATAACAGACTCATATAAGAAGTAGAAAGTCCTGGGCTGGAGCGATAGCACAGCAGGTAGGGCATTGCCTTGTACGTGGTCGACCTGGATTCCATTTCCAGCATCCCTGAGCACCACCGCCAGGCGCAATTCCTGAATGCAGAGCCAGGAATAACCCCAAAAAGCCAAAAAGGAAAAAATAAGTAGAAAGTCCTAACAAGAAATTGTGGGGAAAGAGAGGGAATTTTGGGTTTATGATGGAGGGATGTGAAAATTCCTCACTACAACCCCCAATTATATAGCCATAGGTCAACACATAGCAACACTAACCTTTCCTTATGTAGCAAAGGTAGGAGATGGACCAATCCCTCCTATGTTCTGCATAGAAGGTCTAGGTTTTCCTTTGAAAGTGCTGAATCCTAACTGCTAGGCCACAAGGGAAGACTTTGCTTTACTTTTTGAATTGAATGGCTTGTCACTATTTTCAGTAGCCACCACAATAGGAATGCTATTTTATCATCTTACTACACTTGATACCAAAATGAACCACCTCCAGCAAAATTAAGCAGATCAAAGCCTCAGTGCCAGTAACATGTTTGCTTCAGGAGCTTCTCCACTTCCTGAAACACAGAGCACCCATATCTCTCATCTGCCCTTGGCCCCTGCTCTGGCATCACAGTAATTAATGTTTGTTAAGTAACCTTAGTGTGGGGGATGGAGTGATAGTAGAGTGGATAGGGCGCTTGCCTTGGCATGTAGCCAAGGATTTGATCCCCAGCACCCCATTTAGTCCAAGCCCACCAGAGTGGCCCCTGAGCTCAGAGTCCTAAACAGAACTGGATGTGGCTCAACCCCCATCCCCATAAAAAAAGGAGCCCTAGCTTAATGAGTTCATTGTGATAAATACAAACTGACAATACTAATAGAATTTCTAAATGCTTTCTCAGCTTGATTTATTCCATTTATTTATTTTTGTTGGGCCACACCTGGCAGTGCTGTGGGACTACTTCCACCTCAGTGCCTAGTAGTACTTGGGGGACCAAGTAGTATCAGAGATCAAATAGAGAGCTTCCTCATGCAAAGAATGCACTCCAAACCTTTGAGCTGTCTACATGACCCTCATTCATTCCTTTTATTCTGTTCAAACATTGCCCAGTTTTAATACTAAGAGGTTTGAAAGGAAGTTTGGGAGTTCCCATTGCCAGCCTATATCAGGTTCATACAGAAGCACATGGACTTGTGAATGTATGTATTCAGAGAGGAGCCATCATCTTGGATTTACACAAGCCCTGCTCCACAGTTTCTGTACTTCGGCATCTAGCCCAGTATATGGTACAGAGTAACTGTCCCAATTAAGGATCTCTCTGTAGCACAGAACAGAAACCCATTCAAATTAGTTAAAAATAAAAGTAGAACTTATGAAAGGGATCAGAAGTCTCATTTCTTTGCTCTCTTTATCTTCTCTTCTCACTGTCTCTGCCTCCTTTGCCTTCTTATCTTGCTCAATTGTTGCAAAATGGAACAAAATGGTTGCTCCAGTTCCAATGACACAACATCCAAGAACACCTGATCTTTTAACTCAAGAATATGCTATAGACTGAGTTTCTTTGTGTGTGTGTGTTGGCTCAAAGTGAATCTTACTGGTCCAGCCAGCTCCTTAGATTTTATATTCCAATCATCTGGGCTGGGTCTCAAAGGGAAGAAGGGCACTAACAAGGATTTGGGATGCAGGTAAAAGAAAGTAGAAGAGAACACATCTTTTATATTGGAATAGGGGCAGGGTTTGGGTCATATTCCCTGAGATCAGGGCTTACTCCTGGTTCTTTGCTCAGGGATCACACCTGGCAGTTTCTGGGAGTAGGGTTGGGATACTGGGGATTAAATCCTAGTAAGTCACATGCAAGTACCTTGCCCAATGACTCTACTGTCTCTCAGATTCCTCTATGTGTATTTGTTAGACAGTGGATATTGAATGAATCAGCTCTCTAACTATAAGGACTTTCCTCCGAATAAGCAGAGGGAAAGAAACAAGCAGTTGGAGATGAATTAATGGCATTTCCATTCCCAAGAAGGCAGATCTCTTTGTCTATTCTTCTGGACAGCCAGGCTCTCATAGGACACATTAGAATCTTTCAAACGATGGACAGTGGGCTGGAACAAGTGGCAAAGAAACTTTTAGAGTTATAGCCGCTTTAAATGAGAGCAGAACCATCTGCCTCACATGTTACTTGTGAGAATTGAAAGTGGCCAGGGGCAGTAGAAAACACTATGAATTTTCGAGGCCAGGCTTTGATGCCCATGACCATTGCATCCTATCCATTACCACTGAGGGATCTGAAAGCACATTCTTTAGAAAGCTCTGTCCTCCACTGTGTGGAGGTGGAAGCCCTACAGGAAATAATGCTCTTTAGACATGAGAATCAATACCCAAGTCCAGCACTGCCTGTTAATCCTTGTAGGAGGACCCTAACAACTTGATTCACTTTCTTCAGGACTAATTCCTCAGGAAAGAGGGAAATTGGAAGAAAACAAGAGATACATACCAATCCCAGAATACCTCTGGGTTAGGTCAAGCCCAAGCTTTAATTGCTAAGCAACACAATTAGAAAAATACGAAAATATAGTGAATATGTACTAGGTTGCAATGTATTCACTTCATAGGACCACACTTGATTCAGTGGTGGGTCTTCTCAGCACCTTTGTTGTTATGGTGGTGGAGGTGGTTTCCGTGGTTACACTTCTCAATTCTCTATCAGGCCATATTGCAATGTACCTGGGGTCAGATTTGTGAAGGTGCCTGGGGATGCACCAAGCCTTGTGGGGCTGGGGGTGGAAAAGAGGAAGAAAGGAAAAGTGAAGGAGGGAGGTTCTACACTGGGTTGGACTCTAGACTGTGAACATAGATAACAGGGGAGCAGAAGCAGAACTATCTTATTTAGGGAATTATCTTATTTAGAGAAAGGTCGTAAGTTACATGAACCTGATCTGGATTCCTGGATATAATGTTAGTGGTTCTCTGTGGTAGGATACCCACCATTAGCGGGAACCCTTCTTGATTTGGCTGCTGGATACAAGTATTCCTGCTTGGGTTAATCAGCTGTGTGCAGAGGGACAGTCATGTGATCAGAAACCCAAAGCAGTGAGCTCAAGTAAGAAACAGGAATCCTGGTTGCAGAAAGCCTTAGCTCCAAGGTCAGTACCAGAGACTGGACAACATTCACACCATGAGCCAAAGGTTTCAAAATCTCTTTAAGTTTCTATTTGAGAGAATAACTTCACAAAGGGAAAAACTCAGGACCCCAGAAACTGAGTGTCTATAAAAGACAAGGAATTACCAGATAAGTGGAAATATCTTATTCTTTTATTAGGTGAGTCTCCATTGCTCCTTTGGGGTCACGTGACTGCCATTCAATTTGATAAGCAAATAGACTGAAATCTTCCAGCTAATTTGGAGCCACCCATGCTACTAAATTCTAATTTGGAAAATAATGAATTAGTTTGGCAAGTAGATATCTGGATTTTAAGTGTCTGAGACCAAATATCAACAACCAAGGAAGTACAAAGAACCCCTTTGAAATATTTGGAGTTCAGAAAAGCAGGTGACTTTGATTTTGCTAGGTAATTGATACTGGTTCTAAAGCCATAAGTATTTGGTAACTTGACATACCTGAGTATATTTTACTTAAGACCTCAAGCAAACTGCAGGATTGGCTTTGGGAGACCTGTCCTCTCTTCAAGGCACTAATAGTTCCTGAGACCTGCAGTTTAGGATCCTTCCTGTCATCCTAAACCCCTCCTAAAATCCTCTGATTCACTCACTGGTTTTTATTCCAAGTTTTCAGACCCCAAACTAGCTGCAGATTTTCTATAAAAAGCATGCCCTCTGTATCATGAATGGTGAATCTATGTGTGGGTAGTTTCAACCTCTCTCAAGGATGACCTACTAAGTACAAGGAACATCCTTCATGTTCTTCCTGATCCTTGACAGGAGACTGTTATGAATGAACATGCTTTAATTCTCCCCACACTTCCATATGGCAGTGCCTTCCAGAGATTGCCGCTGAAAGCAGGAGAGGGTTGTTTTAATGATCGGCAAGCCAAATACTCGATTGCATAGCACTCTGGAGTGTGTTTAGTTAAGACAACTCATCTCTGAGGGGATTTGTGGAAGACAGTGTTGTGGATCGTTTAAGAGGCCTTACAAGTGGCACTTTGACATGTTAGTTAAGTGGAGGGTACAGGAGGGCCAGGGTGAGCTGTCAGATGAGGACAACAGCATACCCACAGCTGCCAAGAGTCAGGTGATAGTTCAGGGAAAACATGACATTGGTCCAAGTCCAGCAGGGGCTTTCTGCTCCAAGATCCAAACCTCTACTCCAAGGGTCCTCCCAATATCATGCAAATATTGGGAGTTACATGCAAATGCAATTTGATCCAGCTACCCTAGACCTAACACAAGGAATTCAGTTTTCCTGGATTTATTTCCTTGAAAGGTCCCACCGCCACCTTCCATGCCTGAACCAGAATCCTCCCACTTCATCATCATCCTCAACTTCAAGCTCCCTCATCTTCAGTTCTCATGGGCTCTATCCCTTGAGAAGTCATTGGATGTATTTCTTCCATCTCCTTAACCCTGGGTCCTGCCGCAACTCAGGGGCAGGTTCTTTCACCCTGATGCTTGCTGGCTCTTCCCAACAAGTTTGCTTTGGTTTGAGCCACTTAGGTTTTGTTTGCCTATTTGCAGTTGATTGTCACTCTTGCTCCAATTCCCTTGGTGGTGCCTGACCTCAGAATGTGGCTCAAACCCCTTCGCGTGATGCTGTGATCAGTGTATTTTCCCCTGAGATTCACGCATTGAATGCCTAACGCCAGAAGTGATGGCAGTAGGGGGGCCTTGGGGAGGTACTGAGGGAACATGGAACCCATTCCCAGAGGAGTGGAAGGATCCTTTTGGTAAAGAGCAACCCTCCCTTTCTATGAGGAAATGATAGAAGGACACAGTGAGAAAAGCATGACTGTGAGGGAGGAAGAGAGGGTTCTCACTGATTTTTGACTGTGTGACCTTGACCAAGGGCTTCCAGCTTCCAGAACTGCAAGAAGCCAACTTCTGTGACTAATAAAACACTCAGTTATCATTTTGTTATAGCAGCTCAAAAGGACTAAGGCAAGTGTCCCCTAGAGTCTTGAGTCTTGTAGTACATCCCTTCTACCTTCTTAACTATAGTGAGGCTCCCCTTCTTAGGGGCTGTCTGGAAGTTTCTGTCTCCTCTGCAACGTTCTCCCTTCAGGCAATGATCCCCCTAGGTTGTGTAGCTGGTGAACTGCTTCTTGGTCCCTGTTTTAGAAGGAGAAGTGGAAGCTAAGTACGTTTCTAGGATCGTATTTCCTTACAGAGGTGACTTTTTTGTTTTTCGTTGCCTTTTTTCTTTGGAACCAGCTCCCTTTTTAAATCTTTTTAAAAGATTTAAAAAACTCAACCCTGCTAGTAAGCCTTCCTCAACCCTGCTAGTATCACTGTAGCACTGTAGCACTGTCACCTCATTGTTCATCAATTGGCTCTAGTGGGCACCAGTAATGTCTCCATTGTGAGACTTGTTGTCACTGTTTTTGGCCTATCAACTATGCCACAGGGAGCTTGCTAGGCTCTGCCATGTGGGCGAGATACTCTTGGTAGCTTGCTGGGCTCTTCGAGAGGGACAGAGGAATCAAACTCAGGTTGGCCACATTCAAGACAAACGCCTTACCCGCTGTGCTGTCGCTCCAGCCATAAACCTTCCTAAATGTCACCTCATTCCCTTCACCCAGCTTCTATCCCCTCCATGCCTTCATACCACCATTAGAACTAAAACCTTATAGCGGGTGGAAATCTAAGACGATCCCCAGGATGCCTACCTTTAGTGTATATACTCTAGAATTCCCTTCTTTTGTGTGGGCCCAACTCGCGAAATTGATGAAATCTCACTTGTGCAGATAGGTTATATTAAATGTCAAAGGGAAAGAGATTTTTTTTCAGATGTAATTAATTAAATTCCCCTAGTCTCTGAACATTGTGGTTTTTGAAATGGGACCTGACTGTGGATAAACCTGGTCTAATCGAAAAGTGAGCATTTCGACCCCAAGAATGTGACTTTTCTACTGAAAGAATTGCTCAAAGCAAGAGCAATTCCATCTGCTGGCAAAGGGGAAGCAAGCAGCTATGACCTGAGCAGCCTATAGTAAAGGCCCCCTGACAGGGGTCTGCAGGCAGCCCCTCCAGGCTCAGGACCTACTTCCTACAACTCTTAGGAGTTGAATTCTGCCAAAAACAGTATAAGCATGGTTCTTCTCCCGCTCCAGAGGAGAACATGCCCCCCTGGCCTTTTTATTTCATCCCTGAGATACCATGAGCAGAGGGAGCTCAACTGAGTTATATCCAAGACTTTGCAGATCCTCACCAAAACATGGATAGGACTTTCTAAGTCACTCCATTTGCAGAGCTTGTTTCTAGCAAGAAAACAGAAACAGGCTCTCCTAGTTCTCCCCATCAGCCATAGAATCACATTCCTCTATGCCCGGGGGAAACTAAGGCAGCTCCAGGTACTAAGGCAGTACCTGGCGCTTCAGGGTGGCTGGCATGCAGTCAGCACTCTGAGCGAATGTTTACTGAACTAGAGACAGGAAGAACCTGCGGTGAAATGACATCTCTGTGTTAACTTCTGATACTGCCCACAGCTTTTCATAAAATTATTGCCTTGATATATGAAATTGGGGGCTGTGGAAGTTAGGCCACACCCAGTGGTGCTCCTGGCTTTATGCTCAGGGATCACCCCTAGAAGTGCTCAGGGGACTATAGGGGTTGACAAGGCTGAAACTGGGATCATCTGCATGCAAAGCAAGTACCCTCATGCCTGCACTATCATCTCTCTTACCTGCTAGATGCATTTTATTCCTTTGAATTCTTCATCCAAATATAATGTGGCAGGTTACGTGTAACATTTGTATTATATGGGGGAAAGCATTTCAGAGTTATGATGGATATTATAGATTTAGAAGTCCTTCAGTACAAAAACGTATTTAATACAAGCCTCCAAAATCTTTAACTTGTTACAAGTCTCACAATGGAGACGTTACTGGTGTCTGCTCAAGCAAATCGATGAACAATGGACGACAGTGCTACAGTGCTACAGTCCCCCTCCCCAGCCTCGTTTTTAACTGAAATTAAAGTACCCATTATTATCCAGTTTGGGGAAATTTCTGTCTGAAATTACAATCAGTGCCTCCTGAAGACACCCCATCAGCTAGGAGGCTACAAGCAACCTTGGTAATTGTAATCAAAAGACTGGGACCGATTGCAAGCTAAATCCTCAAATCTGTGGAAGATAAATGGAATCTGGGAGGCTCCTCTCTGGTGTTGGTCTTCAGAGTCAGTCTTGTTCCCTGGATTTTATGAACTGGAGTCCCTTCATTCTTCTGCATGTGTTTCATTTTTAAATAACTTAATTAGATGTAATTTATATACCCTAAAACATGCATCCATGTTAGATGTACAATTCAATTATGTTTGGTGTATCAGCAGTTGGTACGATCTTCACCACCTAACGTCAGGACATGATGATCACCTTCCCAGTAGAATCAAATCTAAAGTATATAGTCCCCATGCCTACCCCCAGCCTCTGAAGAGCCCTGGTATGTGCTTATCTCTCTGATTTTTACGTTTTCTGGACATCCTCATAGAAGGTCATGAAAGCAGAAGTGTAGCAAATGTGTTCTTTTGTGTCCTTCTTTCACTGAGCAATGATGATTTTGAGGTCATTCATCTTACAGCATGGATCAGTCCTTTTCCTCTATTTATTGTTAAGGGATAGTGCATTGTGTATATAACACATTTGATCTATCTCTTCATTCCTTGATAGGCATTGGGTTTTTTCCCACTGCCTTGCTGTGATAAATAATGCTCTTGTGAACATGAACATACAAATTGCCATGGGGACAAGTTTTCATTTCTCCTGGGTAGATCCCAAGTGGCAGAATTGCTAGATCATATGGAAGTTCTGTGTTTAATATCTTGAGAAATTGTCAAGCTGGTTTCAAAGGGGCTGGAGGCTCTTTCCATTTCCAGCAATATGAGGAAAGTCTAGCCTCTCCCTGTTCCCTTTCTTTTAAATGTTCAACTGTCCTTGATCACCCATAATTCTCATATTTCCTCTTCTGAATCCTTGCCCACCTACATAAGTTTCTTAAGCCTAGCTTTTCCTTGTCCTGTGTAAATTCAGAACCTTAACTTCTATCCAATTTTTTATGTACACACTTTTTATAAACCCAGATCTCAATACAATGGTCCCTCTAAGCTTTAAACAAAAAAGTACCCTTGAATTCTATTTTTTCTTTTTTTGAATTTTTTTCCCCATCAGACCAAATACAGCCTTGCAAAAATGAACCTAGAATTCAAAATGAAGAACTGTGAGCACAATCAATTTTTGAGAATGCTTTTTGCTTTTTTCCCCTTTAAACGACTATTGTGGAATAAAATCAGGTCCGGGGTTAAAAGGCTGAGTATAATGCTGCCTTCACGCAATAATTACTCCAAAGAGAAAGAAACCAGTTATTATTGCCCATAATTGTTCACCTTTTTCATGTATTGAATCTCTGTCCTCTGCTCACCAAATTCACTTTGCAAAAAAATTGCTAAGCATTCTTAAACCTCTGTTTTTGCTTCGGCCTCATTCAGTAAAATGGACTCTTTAGGGGGCTAATCTCTCTTGGCAAGCTTGTTTGAACGCCCCATGTGAGATCAATGGCTATATGCACCTATGCTATGTGAACCTTGCCAGGCTTTGGGCAAATTCGTCTAGAGGCTAAGGAAAGCAGCATGGGTGCAGAGACCCACCCCTTGCTTCCTCCAACAAAGGTCACCACCGTCTTGCATTCATTTGTGTTTCTTGAATCGGGAACACCATGGGCTGAACCGTGAGAATCCAAGTAGGGTAAGCAGCAGTACCTCCCCTCCACCAGGATCCCACAGAGATTTGCCCTTAATCAATATCTCCATCCCTCTAATGGGGCTGGCAACAGCTCCCAAACCATGAGGGTAGCCAGGAACGAGAGACAGGCCTTGCATGTAGTTAGCACCAGGCTGCACGGTTGATTCAATGTAAGCATGCCGTCTGGAATTGAACCAAGAGTCTCCTTCTGCTCCTGTGCAAAGGGCTTAGGGACAGCTTCTGATTTCACAGAGACCCCTGGGGGAGCCCTGTGGAGTATTAAAAGCCAGCTGGTGCTCTAGGAAGACTGTTCCCTGCTTGCTTTGGGGAAGTAGTCGCCACCGCCCCTCTAGGACCAGCCCCTGATGAGGTCCACCAAGTCAGTTTTTATCTTTTAATGGGAAGAAGGGAAACAGTTGAATGCCTCAGTGGGTGACACATCACATTCAGAAATGGCATTTCAGGTTCTTTCAGTGGGACGTTGGGAGCTTCTTATTTCTTGATGCAGATTAGGCTTCTTATTCCTTGATGCAGATTAAGTGTACAAAGCCTGTACAGTTCTGGGGCCAGCCTTCAGATGCAGGGTCTCCAGCACATGCTGAAGGAAGGGTAAGAAGAGAATGTGCCACACAACCCCTGCTCCCAGTGTTTTTCTGGACGACAGTGGTCCAGGCGTGGGAAGGGTTTCATATCCATCCTATCTCCCAGTAGCAGGCGCTCTGCTCTGCCTGCTTGTCCACAGCCCATTAATCTCTATTACTTTGAGCTCAGAGCTCATGTCTGGAAGCAGGAAAGTAAAGGTTCTCAGGGTAGTGTTCTTGTGTCCTAAGTCACAGACTCTGCCACGGTGTATCTGTCCTGGGGCAATTTGATGAGGCAGAGCATCAAAGAACTTGTAGAATTCCTTGTGTCAACTAGACCTGTAACTTCCTTGGTTTCCCCTATGCCCCTGCTCTGAGAAGAGAAGAGAGAAGGGATAGGAAAGATGGCACCATGGATCAAAGTGCTTGTCGGGCAAGCATAAGATCATGAGTTCAAAGGCCAGTGCCACCACTGTAGGGATCACGATACATCTACGTTCTGAAGATCCCTGCGGGGAGAGAGGAAGAGAGAAATGGAAAGGAACAAAAATGCCATGGGGAGGCAAGACTCAAGAATAAAGAGCTGCCTTCCTGGACTCAAAATTGTGTTTCATAAGCATCTACCCTTACTAGAGGAAGCACTTAGGTAAGCATTTAGTGTTTTATATATGCCTGGCATTCTGCTGGACACTGTTGAGTCAAGACACAGAAGAAATAAAGGAACTGCCCCTGGCCAGCCCAAGAGAAACCCTTGAGAAGCAATGATGTAACCAGCCAGAAATGTAACTAACCACAGGTGCTCAGCTCTGATGCATGGAGCAGTTAGAAGTCTTATTTAATGTCTGAGAAAAAATGTGCTTCTCATGATTAAGCCTTTGTAAACCCACTTCTAAACTACATATGACCCTTACCCCCTCACTCTGCCTTGCAACCCTTGTGCAAGGCACAATATCCCTTGTGGATATTTTTGTTGTTGTTATTCTTGGTTTGGGGGCCATGCCCAGCTATGCTCAGGGCATACTCCTGGCTCAGCACTCAGGGATCACTCCTTGGGAGATCTGGGGATCACGGGGTATCTGTGATTGAACCTGAGTCATCTGTGTGCAAGGCAAGTGCCCTACCCACTGCTCTAACTCTCTGGCCCCATCTCCACGTGGATTTAGGGGAATTTAACTGAATAGTTCAGAATCATGTGTGTTATGCTCATTACAAAGAAATTAAGCTACTAAAGAAAAAAACAGGTATGTTTTCAGAAAACTACTTGAAATTTTCTTCCTAACCTCATTTCCTGTGAAATGGCAGCATTAGGCATACACACAACCCCAGCACACTTGTCACTTGCCACTTGTCATCCCATTGATCTTCGATTTGCTCGAGCGGGCACCAGTAATGTCTCCATTTGTCCTTGTCCCGTGCTAGTGTAGCCCAATGATATCTGCTCACTCCAGGAAACAGGAAGAGCCTCAAACTGTTCATTCAAGGTTTTGACGAAGAAATCTGACCATCTTGTTGGTGGGCGGCGGCCATGCGGTCTTTTGGCGTCTTGGCATCGCATGGAATCCAGTCAATAACAGTTCTAGTCCAACGGTCATGTCTGACCCATCTGATTTTTGACACCTTCGCAAACGAGACAGCGTCCCTGATTCTTGAACGTCGATGGAGGTCGAAACTCTGGGTTTCTTCTCTCACTTGAGTGAAATGTGATACTCCTAGCATAGCTCTTTCAATTCCTCTTTGGGATACCTAAATAGCGTTCTCATCCTGTTTGTGTAGGGCCCAGGTCTCTGAGGTGTATGTTAGCACAGGAAGAATGGTGGAGTCGAAAAGATGTGTCCAGACCCAAAGTTTCTTCATCCTCTTGACCACTTCTTCAATGCTCTTGAAGGCGTTCCATGCTGCTCTCTTCCTCCTGTGCAGTTCTAGCACCAAGTCTGTGCTCATGTTGAGTTCTCGACCCAGGTACACAGAGCTGCTGCATTCTGAGATGTCGTTCCATTGAGAGCAAATGGAACATCAGGGACAAGTTCGTTTTTCTTTTTGGGTCACACCCATCGATGCACAGTGGCTCTTCACTCAGGAATTACTCCTGGCGGTGCTCGGGGACCATATAGGATGCTGGAAATCGAACCTGGGTCAGCCGCATGCAAGGCAAACGTCCTATCTGCTGTGCTATCACTCCAGCCCCAAACAAACTAGTCCCTGATGTTCCAACCCCAACACAAATGACTAAAAATCAGAAGTTCACACAAGCCAGATTCAAGTATATTATCAATGTGGCTAATAACATTCTCATTTTGCATATAAAGGCCTATTTTAGTTGAGTTGGCTAGTGTTAAAATCCCTAAGGCTGTGATTTTTCAGGGTGGAGAAAGGAGAAATTTAGGTACCTAGAATTAGTACTTAAAACAGGGCATGTTCAAAAGAGAAGAAATGTATTGTCACTAAGATCAATATATTATCAATGCCAGAAGGGGACTCAGAGCCCTGATTCTATTGATCTCAGTCCAACTATCCTTGAATTGATTTTCCTCTAAAAATGTAGAGTATTATTCCAAGCGGAGCAGTTTTTAGTTTCTACGTTGTCCAATGAATAATCTTAGCTGTGTACCTCAGAAACACTGAAAAGGGGCCAGAGAGATGATTCAGGGATTAAAACACACTGTGTATGTGGTTGATTCGTGGCATCATATGTTCCCCAAGCATTGCTCTGTGTAGGTCTGGGAGTCTATGAGCACCACGGGAGATGGTTCTGGAAACCCCCAAGCATTGCTAGGAGTCACCTCAGTAAACCCCAGCCCCACAGGATCCAAACAATACCATATCTCCAGGCCTTTGCCTTGAACCATTAATCTAGTTGGCTGAGTGTTGGGATGGGCTTCCAGGTCTCCTGAACACCACTTGGGCAGCACCTCTCTCAAATACAAAGGAGAGAGAGAAACAGACAGGCAAACACAGACACAAACACAGAGAGACAGAGAAAGAGGGAACTCTAGAGACTGGAAAGTTACCCATGTAATGGGGGAATGCATGAATTCTGAGCAAAAGAGGAGTAAGTCCCCAGTTAGCATGAGGATTTTAGGCAAGTCCCTTTACCTTCTATGTTTTCCTATCACAACAGAGAGAAGTTGCATTTTATGACCTTCCAGAACAGATCTGAAATCAGAGTTCTCTCATTAAAAACACAAGATTTTTTTTGGAAGATAATATGGACATTCCTAAAAAAAAAAAAAAAACAGGAATTGACTTTTCCCCAAGAATTGCTTTCCCTATTTGTTGGTGTTTATTGTTCCATATGAATTTCAAGAGTGTTTGATCCATTTCTTTGAAGAATTTCATGAGTATCCTTATAGGGATCGCATTGAATCTTTGGGGAGTATTGCCATTTTGACAATCTTAATTCTTCCTATCCATGAGCAGGGAATATGTTTCCATTTTCTTGTGTCCTCTTTTATTTCATGGAGTAACATTTTGTAGTTTTCTTTGTGGAGATCCTTTACCTCCTTAGTTAGGCTGATCCCAAGGTACTTGATTTTCTGGGGCACAATTGTGAATGGGATTTTTTTTTGTCACTTTCCTCTGTCTCGTTATTTGCATATAAGAAGGCCATGTATTTTTGGGTATTGATTTTATAGCCTGCGGCTTTACTGTACAAGTTTATTGTTTCTAGGAGTTACTTGGTAGAGGTTTTAGGATTCTCTTGGTATAGTATCATATCATCTGCGAATAGTGAGATGATGAGAGGCATCACCTTCCTCAACCTCAAACTCTACTACAAAGCGGTAACAATTAAAACAACATGGTACTGGAACAAAGGCAGAGCTGCAAACCAATGGAACAGGGTGAAGTATCCCTACACACAACCCCAAATGTATGATCATCTAATCTTTTATAAGGCAGCAAGAAATGTGAAATGGAGCAAGAAAAGCCTCTTTAACAAATGGTGCTGGCACAACTGGACAACCACATGCAAAAGAATGGGCTTAGTCCTCGACCTAACACCATCACAAAAGTGAGATCAGAATGGATTAAAGACCTCAACATCAGACCACAATCCATAAGGTACATTGAAGACAAGGTAGGCAAGACCCTCAATGATATTGAAGCTAAAGGTATCTTCAAAGACGACATACAACTATCAACCAAGTGGAAACAGAGATAAACAAATGGCACTATATTAAACTAAGAAGCTTCTGCGCCACAAAAGATACAGTGACTAGAATACAAAGACAATCTACAGAATGGAAAAGGATATTCACCCAATACCCATCTGATAAGGGGTTAATATCAAGGGTATATAAGACGAGAAGAAAACATCCAACCCCATCAGAAAATGGGGCAAAGAAATGAACAGAAACTTTCTCAAGGAAGAAATATGAATGGCCAAAAGGCGCATGAAAAAATGCTCTTCATCACTAACCATCCGGGAGATGCAGATCAAAACAACTATGAGATACCACGTCACACCACAGAGACTGGCACACATCCAAAAGAAAAAAAGCAACTGCTGTTCACGTGGATGTGGGGAGAAAGGGACCCTCCTACACTGCTGGTGGGAATGCCGACTGGCTCAGTCCTTTTGGAAAACAATATGGTCGCTTCTCAAAAAATTAGAAATTGAGCTCCCATTTCACGCAGCAATATCACTTCTGGGAATATATCCCAGAGAGGTAAAAAAGTATAGCCAAAATAACATCTGCACTTGTATGTTCATTGAAACACTGTTTACAATAGCCAGAATTTGGAAAAAACCTGAGCGCCTGAAAACAGATGACTGGTTAAAGAAACTTTGGTACATCTACACAATGAAATACTATGCAGCTATCAGAAAAGATGAAGTCATGAACTTTGCATATAAGTGGATCGACATGGAAAGTATCATGCTAAGTGAAATGAGTCAGAAAGAGAAAGACAGACATAGAAGAATTGCAGTCATCTGCAGAATATAAAACAACAGAATGGGAGACTAACACCCAAGAATAGTAGCAATAAGTACCAGGAGGTGTGCTCCATGGCTTGGAAGCTGGCCTCACATGCTGGAGGAAAAGGCAGCTCAGATAGAGAAGAGAACACCAACTAAAGTGTGGTTGGAGGGCCTGCTTGGGATGGAAGAGGCATGCTGAAAGTAGACTATAGATTGAACATGATGGTCACCCAGTACCTCCATTGAAAAACCACAACATCCAAAAAGAGAGATAGAACAAAAGGGAATACCCTGCTACAGAGGCAGGGTGGGGTGGGGGGATATGTTGGGGGTGTGAGAGGAATACTGGGGTTATTTGTGGAGGAGAATGGGCACTGGTGGAGGGATGGGTACTTGAGCATTGTATGACTAAAACACAAGCACGAAAATATGTAAATCTGTAACTGTACCCTCATGGTGATTCATTAATAAAAAATAAAAGAAAAACAGAAATTGAGCTTTCATATGACCCAGAAATTCTACTGCTGGGAATATATCTCAAGGGCCCCAAAGCACAAATCAGAAAAGACATCTGCATTCCTATGTTCATTACAGCACTGTATACAATAGCCAAAATATGGAAATGACCCAAATGCCCATGAACAGAAGACTGAATAAAGAAAGTATGGTACATGTACACAATGAAATACTATGCAATTTTAAGAAAAAATAAAGTCACACAATTTGCAGCAATGTGGATGGATCTGGAGAGTATCATGGTAAGTTAAATCAGTCAGAGGGAGAGGAACAGACAGAATGATCTCTCTCATATGTGGGATATAAAGAAACCTCAGGGGCTGGAGTGACAGCACAGCGGGTAGGGCATTTGCCTTGCACATGGCTGACCTAGGTTCAATTCCCAGCATCCCATATGGTCCCCCGAGCACCGCCAGGAGTAATTCCTGAGCACATGAGCCAGGAGTAACCCCTGTGCATTGTTGGGTGTGACCCAAAAATTAAAAAAAAAGAAACCTCATAGGGGAATATCAAATGCTCAGTGGCAAGAGAAATGAAGAGCAGGAGAAAGGTCTTCAGTAGGAAGCTTGTCACTGGGGCATAGATGAGGGAGATGAGTTAGGGAATGAAATACTCAGAAAGTGACAATGAAGGACGGGAAAAGTACCATCCACAGAGACAGGCTGGGGGGTGGAAGAGAAACTGGTGGAGAGTACTAGGCATTGGTAAAGGGATCGGTGTTGGAATAATATACGCCTGAAATTCAATAATAAATATCTTTGTAACTTTGTAATTCCCAGTGATCCCATTTTTAAGGAAAAAAAATAACAAGAATGGATTAAGAAACCCTCCCCAAAAAGAGGAAAGCTGCCTCTGTCTAAAGAAGCTTGGCCGCATTTATTCCAGTCTCCTTCACTAAGCACCTAGCATGGCCAGGTTGGCACAGTGCTTATTCACTGAGAGTGCAAAGGTGAAGGAGGGCACGGTCCTGCCCCCACAAGCTTTCCATCTAGAGCTAGGAAACTGATCATTACTAGAGAAGGGAAACAGTGTGGAGATGGCAAGGCTTCTTTCTAGAAAACTCCAATCGAATGGAATGGGCAGAGTCACTCTCTTTTCAGTCAAAAATTTAGAAAGGAAGTAGCTCTCCTATTTCTCCATGGCCTGGGGTTGGGGGTAGCGGGGGCTGAGATGTGACTCAAGCAGTACCACAGAAAGTGGACAGGTTCAGACCTGAGAGCCCTTGGCACACTAAGATTCTGATGAGTATGATAATAAGGAACTGTCACAGGGAGGATGGGGCAAAAGACTTGATTGGGCAGGGGTGTAGCTCTGTAGTTGAGTACCTACCTTGTATGTGGGTGGTGCTGGGTTTGATCCCAATCACTGCAAAAAGAAAAGAAAAAGAAATTCTGATAAAGGCAATAGTTTCTGAAAGCTTTGCTACCACAGGGTAGTATTTCAAGAGGTTGGAGGAGGTGCAAGATTCAGAACGATGCAAACAATGCATCCTGGAGAATTTTGACTACACTCCTATTCTAAATAGTGTTTTTCATGCCCCAGAACAACGTTACAAAGTCATTGTCCATTATGGATCTCTGCTGGTCTGTCAGATGAAAGGCCTTTCTTGTCACCATTATATCTCTAGGACTTTAACATGGTACCTGGCATGTAAATTAATCCTGTTGATAAAATGAGGATGGTGGTAGTCATCTATCTTCTCATTCTATTAAGCTGGTTGTACTCTGACAATAATAGAGTTCTTCACCAAGGAAGCCAGGGTGATAGTTCTTGGTGAAAAGCATTCTTGACATACAGTTGGAAAATGAGCTTGAATTCCTACTGTTTCAAAAGATCCATAAGATTTTACTAAGTCATTTACACTCCTAAGTCTTAGCTTAGTAATTGGTAAAATTAAAGATGATATTAGCATTAGACCACAGAGATTGTGATGACAATCGACATTCTCCATGGCAAACATTTTACGGAGTATCTGAGACAAAGTAATACCCATAAATGCTAGCTAGACAAAAGGATGGACAGATGAGGGAATAGTGAGGTAGATGGAGAAATGGATGGATATTTTCATGGATTACAGAGGATGCGTGAATAAACAAATGGATGTTCTAGAAACATAATAATGCTATTTTCAGACCAATCTTAATCCCATCTTGTGGACATCTGGGTCATAAAGTTATTAGTCCTAAAGTGTAAAAAGCTATCTGGTTGGTGGGGAGTGGAGTAGAGAGGATAGTACAGTGGCTGGGGTTATTACCTTGCATACTGCTGATCTGGGTTCAATTCTTGGCTCCCCATATGGTTCCCTGAGGTCCACCAGGAGTAATCCCTGAGTACAGAGCCAAAAGTAAACCCTGAGCACAGTTGGGTGTGACCTCTCCCTCACCCCACCAAAAAAGCTATCTGGGGCTGAAGGGATAGCACAGTGGGTAGGGCATTTGCCTTGCAAGTGACCAACCTGGGTTCGAATTCCACCATCTCATATGGTCCCCTGAGCACCGCCAGGAATAATCCCTGAACGCAGAACCAGGAGTAACCCCTATGCATCGCTAGGCATGACCCAAAAAGAAAAAAGAAAAAGCTACCTGGTCTTGGTTTCTCTAGAAGGTTTATATCCTGATACCATTAAATAATTGAATAATGCTGAAGAGTGAGGGTGGGAAAGGAGGGTTACACTGGGGAGATTGGTGGTGGAGAATGCGCACTGGTGGAGGGATGGGTGTTTGACCATTGTGTGATTATAACCCAAACATGAAAGCTTGTAATTATATCTCACAGTGATTCAATTTAATTAATTAATTAATTAATTAATTAAAAGAATTGAAAGGCAAAAAAAAGCTTCCTATTTTAACTTCTATCTTCCTATTTTAACTTCTGTCTAGACAGGTCTCAAAATAGGAACTTCATGCTAAAATGCAGGTGTTACTTATGAACAGGTTGTTTCTAAATAGTAACTGATACATTACTGTCCCCCCTCCCCAATCTAAGAGCAAACACTTCTTGAGATCAGGTTCTCCACTGGGATGATTTCTGATCTATTTGTCCACTCCTCCCATCCTACCTGGTTCTTGGCTGTACCCTTCCCTATTACTGGCTAATCATATATTCACAAAGAGTATAATTAATTATAAAAATCTTTTGACTAATTGGCTTGTGAACTGGTAAGTAGGTCTTCCCTTTGGTAATTTGAAGATGCAGCCACTGGTGCTACTGATAGAATGTGAAGTGAGGTTGGATGAAAACTAGATCATAATGATGGCAGCACTTTTGCAACATTTCCTTTAAGGTTTGTCAAATCATATCCCACTGATAACGCTAACCTCCTTTAATCAGTAAGTATAAAATTCATTGGAGAGTATAAAATATGTCTGACAATGGCATACATCAAATCCCAAACTGAAGACTCAAAATAAATTGTATCGAGATTTTGTCACAATCATTGATTTCTGCTTTTCACGCTGGTTTCTGGGGCAGCCACATAAAAGTTAAATACAAGCTATCTATGGGTTCATTGGATTGCGGTAATTCATTAAACCAACGGCGGTTTTAATAAATCTGAGCATAAAGATTGCTTCTGCAGACACCCTCAGCTTGGAAATATGCCACTAATCAAAAAGGGTGGGAAAAGTAATCTCATTGGCCTGTGGGGGAGGTGAGAAGTAGCTCTGGGGGAGTTGCTAAGGTCTGAGCTCCAAGGGCAGTGTGGCACTTTAGCAGCGAGACATATCACTGAGGAGAGAAGCCTTCAACCAGCAGCTAGTGGTCAGCCCATGGCCAGAGGTAGCACATGGTTCTCGAAATACAGCTGTTTTCTCTTCAGTCTGAGCCCTGAGTAATCTTCACTTCCAATGACTGATTCACCTCATTTTGTTGACATCCCAGTGCCACTGTCAACCTTTGAGTTCTTGACTATTTAAAAAAGGGTGTGGTGCTGGAAGGTTGTATGCAAGCAATCCTACCACATAGAGTGTTGTATACCCTGGTTCCTAAAATAAAATAGCAATTAAAAAATAATTAATAAAAAGTACTTTCAGTACATCCAGTCATTCCCTCCTCCCACAGCAATTTTGAGAGGATGTGTTGACTCTTGGGGGACTTCAAAGATTAAAAAAAAAACAAGAGTTTGGAAAGCAAAGTGACTTACCCAAGGTCCTATAGCTGCCTGAGCTGGGCCCCATGGCCTGATTGTCAAAAGCACAAACTCTGAGTTCTAATCCCACCTTTATGGGCAGGTTATTTGTCTTTTCAAAGCAAGACTTTTCTTGACTGTAAAATATCATGGTAATAAGTGTGAGTAACTCTTGTTGGGAGATTGAATGAGGATATGTGGATAAGTGCATAATAAGCTCTTAAAGCTTGTTCACTATTGTTCATAGGCTATATCTAAAAGAAAAACAAATTGAACAAGGTTTGCTCAGTGGAAGTTTCAAGTTCCTTTTCACACCGTCGAGGAAAACCTCACCCTTGTCATAAATTAGCCTTTCCGAACCGTGAAGCACCCTTCTTGTGGGCTTATGTTAAAAGAAGCCTGTGATATTTCGGTCCCTTTCAGCTGTGACTCATTATTGTAAATAGCGGTGCAGTGAAGGGATGAGAAAGGAATTTAAATACACTGACTGACAGAATTTTAGGGAAAGTGATATGCAAGGAGATAAAAAGCAATCAGAAAAATTTGCATAAACCCTTGTGATCTCAAAGGTCATCTATTTAGAAATCTACTAATGCAAATACGTCTTTTAAAAATTCTGGATGATTATTTAATTGAAAAGGAAAGAATTTAATGAATCATATCATCACAGTAGAGTTGATTTATGTCAATGGCAAACAAAATAATGCACTTTGGGAGGAAGAAAACTGGCCTGATCATATATAAGTCCAGATGAAATTATAAGTTTTACCCTTTGTTTAGATTTAGTTCAGCACCTTAAAATATATCATTAGCAATGAACTCTTTGAATTCACTTCTGAAAATAAAGTTGAGGTGAGACTATAACTCAGAGGGCAAGAGAAATAAATGCCTGGTATACGTGAGGCCTTGAGTTTGATCCCTATTCCACATCGCCCACTGAGCCCCCAGAGGACAGCCCAGGTGGGTCCTAGTAATGCTGGTTCTAATAAGCCCAGTATTGCCATATCTGACCAACAAAACCATCAGGCCCCACCCAACCAAGCCCAAATCCTGAGCATCACTGGAGAACTACCCCCAATCAGCTTCCTATCACAAAATGCATTATTCTATTGTGGAAAGAGGATGGTCTCATATTCATTCATTTATTTAAACTTTACAATGGTCCTCAGGGGTAAGTAACATCATTTCCTCTTTATAAGAGAGACTAATATATATGTACTGACAGAAGACTTTATGTCTTTTGAAGAAACTTTTAATCTCGAGTGCCCAAGTAATAAAACCTAATTCGAATGTTATAACAGAACCTCCTAACCGTTCTGCTTAAGACATGGATCTTTTTAAAGGAGGCCAGGAGCTGAGAGGTGGATTTCAGCTATTCCATCTGTTCTCCTCCCTGAGTTCAAACCCCAGTGCTGTCATTTACTGACTGTGTGACCTTCAGGATTTATTTCCTGAAACCTCAGATATTATTATAGCTGCTAATAATACTGTGCCAAGTGGTTGTAATAATTAAATTTGAAGATAAGAATTGAGGGGGGCGAAGTATGTAGTACAATATTTGACACATTAATGCTCAAAAAGTTTCGTTTTCTCTACTTTATGGGTATGCTTAGAAATGCTAGGCTAAGCACACTATTAGGCCAATGCTGAATTTTTTTTGGCAAAGTAGGCCGTGTTAAAAAATTTTAAGTATGCCTACATCATCTGATTCAAAATGAATGAGAACAAAATGAGAGACTGATATATCCCTGGATGAGGAAAGAATCCAGGGGTCTCACGTGGCAGCCAGGCAGGAATTCTTAGAGCCTGTGAAGTGTCTCCCTGCAAACTTAATGCAATGCACTGATATTAATAAGCAGCACAGGATCTGGTGTGAGGCTGCCTGCTGCCTTTCATGCCCCATACATTCATTTCATTATTTACTAGGACATCAGTCAGACCTTTTGCCACGCTGGGGAAGAGATTCACTCATTTAATTTCCAAGCAAGAGATAATTAGTGCTGATGGTGATTCATTGCTACAGGAATCCCACATCTTTTTTTATGACATACTAGTGAGGATATTTGAAAATCCCTTGGCCATCTCTGGGACTTCTAGTTAATTCAGTTGTATTCTTGTCAGCTCTGTTTTTACCTTCCTCCATGAACGTATCTTTAAATTATGCTAATGGCATAGTCATGTATAATGAAGAATTGTGTGGCTGATATTAATAGATGTGCGGGATAAAAGATAAGTGAATAATAGCCATGACTTGGACAGTGGTAAGTTAAGTCAAAAAGAATAGGAAGGGGCTGGAGCAATAGCACAGCGGGTAGGGCGTTTGCCTTGCACGCGGCCAACCCGGGTTAGATTCCCAGCATCCCATATGGTCCCCTGAGCACTGCCAGGGATAATTCCTGAGTGCAAAGCCAGGAGTAACCCCTGTGCATAGCCGGGTGTTACCTAAAAAGCCAAAAAAAAAAAGAATAGGAAGGAAGGTACCAATATTTAATGAGCATCTTCTATGTACCAAGTTTAAACTAGTGACTTTATATGTCACCCCACTTTGTCCTCCCAACCATCTTCCTATGTCCTGCCCCCATATTGGTCAGGGCACCCTCTTGCTTCTACAGTGTCAGATTCTTGATCAACCTTTGACCCTCTTCACTTCCTTTGCCTGTCAGAAGAGTTTAACTGGGCCTCCTTTCAACATGCACTCTACATGACTTTCATCATGTCCCATCAAATATTTCTCCTCCCAGTTCTCCTAGGATTCCTTCTTGGCCTTTTACTGTTTCTCCCTACATCCCTGAGACTTCTGTGTTGGAGTTCCCTTGAGTTCAATTCCTGGACCCTGTCCTCTTTTCCATAGATGCAGATCCTTAGAATCACACCTGGATGCTGAAAATGCTCAAACTCATATTTCCAGCTCAGACCCACCATCTGAACACATTGATCCCACTGCCCACTTGGTATCTCTGTTTTAATATTGAGTATGCATCTCACGGCTAGTGTATATTCTCACTCCTAACCCACACCCCTACAGCCTTCCCATTGCAGTGAGTCTCCCAGTCTCCTAGTACTCAAATCTCTTTTCTCTCACATGTGCTTCAACTAACCTGTCAGTCAAGGTGGTGGCTCCATCTCTCTGAAACCCAATCATCTCTCCCCCACTTCCCTCAGTCCCTCAACCGCCCTCCTTCCAACCTCTGACATCACTCAATTGTAACTGCAAGAACTGCCTAACCGGCTTCCCTCCTCCACTTTTGTCCTCCCCCCCACACACCTCTGGAGTCCTTTGATGCCGCATCTTAGGGAAGCATTTTAAAGCATTAATCATCACTTCTCTGCTCACAATATCCAGAGACTTCCATCTCAGTGTCCTTACAAATCCTTAACTGTTTGTCAGACAAGGCAACAACTCTCATATGCTGGGGCACTGTCTATTCACCTGCCTCCATGGGCCCTCGAAGGGAGTAGACAGGGTTTCCTCCCAACACCTCAACACCACAGGGCCTCCTCTCATACAGCATAACTGCACACTTTAGACACTACTTGTCCTATGTCTAGGGCAGTTTTCAATTCTTCATATTTATCCACTTATTTAATCTTTGTTTTTATCTTTAAAGTCGAATCTTAGCTGATGAGATAGAAACCATTAGTATAGCCTACTTTACAGATGCAGAAACTGAGGCATAGAGATACCAAGAAGCTTTACCGAGGCCACAGAGCTGTGGAGATGAACCTGGGATTTGAACCCAGAAGCTGGTCCCAGAGGTTCTGTGCTCTCACCTCTTGTTAGTGTGGCCCTGGCAGGTTTTGTGCTCTCATCTCTTGCTAGTGTGGCCCTGGTAGATGAATAAGTGAAAAAAAAAAAAAAGAAAGACTAGTATCAGCGATTATAGCTAGCACGCACATTCCCAGTGTGCCAGCCACCGGGATGCCTTAGATGAGGTTCTCCATCTGCAGATAGTGTGGTGGGCAGAGTTTGGGAACACTCGTATGCAAGGGAGAGATTAAATCCAGGGGGAGCAGAGGGGGTATCTAGCAGGAGTGGTTGGCTCCCAGTATCTGCAGAAAGCTCTAGGGCTGGAATGGCCTTTCAGAGGATACCTAAAGGCCCTCAGAGTGCTCAGGACTCTATGTCCAAGCCTATGAGGCCATGGGCTCGTTCCTCCAAGCTGGGTGAGACGGGCCCCTGCAGCCAGGCGTCAGCTGCTGGGGAGTGTACATCACAACCTCCCCAGCCCTTGGCAAGTGCATGCTGGGGACCTGAAAAGGAGTGCTGCAGCACTTCCTACGTGAGGTGTGGATTTCACATGCTCTCTTATGCAATCCTTATCACTTCCTGTGATGAGTTATGCATTTGTCATCCTCCGTTTATCTTAAGAGTGAGCCAGAGTATGGAGAAATTAAGCACTTTGCCTAATGTTGATAGCCAAGCTAGGAGAAGCTACGATTGAAGGCAAGACTGCCTGGGTGATTGCCTGGACACATGACCTGGGCCGTTGTTCCTAAGTGGATGCCAGGCCCATGCTCTTCATCTCGTCGTGGGAACAGTTATGTGGCTGGTGCAAGCTTCCTATCCTTGGAAATCACTCCCTTTCCTTGAGCATGTGGTGCTGCCTAGTCCTTGCACATCTACTAGAGCCACCAGTGTGATTCCCTGGATCTCCAAGATAGGCACACACATTCATAGACCTAGCCCAAGGAGGTTAGTAAGTGACCCAGGGATGGGTCAACTCTCCCCTGGGAACAAGAAAGCAAGAGCTAAAATAGAATTTTTCCTTTCCAGATACTAAAATAGAATGCTGCAAACTTGAAGCTGCCTCCAGCAATGTCCAGCCTCCTCTGCATGGAGAAAGGCCAACCACAGGGAGAGGGTGAAAAATGAGGACAATATACAGGGATATAGTTCAGTGGTGGGCTGGAACGATAGCACAGCAGGTAGGGCGTTTGCCTTGCACGGATGAGGCCGACCCGGGTTTGATTCTTCTGCTCCTCTCGGAGAGCCTGGCAAGCTACCGAGAGTATCTCGCCCATATGGAAGAGCCTGGCAAGCTACCTGTGGTGTATTGGATATGCCAAAAACAGTAACAAGTCTCACAATGGAGATGTTACTGGTGCCCGCTCGAGCAAATCGATGAGCAACAGGATGACAGTGACGATGACAATTCAGTGGCAGGGCACTTGCTTTGCTTGCGTTAGGTCCTGGGTTTTATCCCTGGAAATGCGCATGTGCGCACACACATGAGAGAGAGAGACAGAGACAGAGACAGAGACACACAGAGAGAGAGAGAGAGAAAGAAAGAGAGAGAGAGAGATCTGGTTGTATTACTAGAGTCTTAAGAATTTCTGAGGTCCTACCTCTAGTTTCCCACTTCAGCCTCTAATTTCTCCCTCTTCAGAATTAAGGGGTTGGAGGTGTAAGTCAGTGGACGTGCACATGCCTTGCTGTTGTAAGATCCTGGGTTCAACCCCTATACCTCCCTCACCACCCCCAAACTGCTGGAGTAAAAAAAAAAAAAGTAAAGTTCCAAGTGACAGTTCTAGAAGTTTTTGATGTTTATTTATTCTTCTGAAACTATTCTAACTTAAACTATTCTAACTATTTACATAATAAGGAGGGAGTGTAAGAATTTTTTTTATTTTTTCAGTGCCATATTTCTTTTTTTTTAATTTTTTATTAGTGAATCACCATGAGGCACAGTTACAGACTTACAAACTTTCATGCTTGTGTTTCAGTCATACAATGGTCAAGTGTCCATCCCTCTACCACTGTCCATTTTCCACCACCAATGGTCCCAGCATCCCTCCCACCACCCCCACTACCCTCCCCCCACCCCACCATGCCTCTGTGGCAGGGCATTCCCTTTTGCTCTCTCTCTCCTTTGGGTGTTGTGGTTTGCAGTAGAGGTATTAAGTGGCCATCATGTTTGTTCTATAGTCTACTTTCAGCCCGCATCTCTCTTGAGTTCAGAACTACCTCTATACTTTCTTCTTTTGTGACACAATAAATTATCCTTTGATGGAAGAATGGTACAATGGGTAGGACATTTGCCTTGCACACCGTTGACGCAGGTTCAATTCCTGGCACCCCATATGATTCCCCAAGACTGACAGAAGTGATCCCTGAGAGTAAGCCCTAAGTATCACCAAGTGTGGTCCAAAACCAAAAATAATTGGGGGACTGGAGCGATAGTACAGTGGATGGCGTGTTTGCCTTGTACGCAGCTAACCTGAGTTTGATCCTGGCATTCCATATGGTTCCCAAGCACCACCAGAAGTAACCCCTAACATCACTGCATGTTGCCCCAAAACCAAAATAAATAAGTAGATAAATAAATTTTCCTTTGTCTCTAAGCTGGCACATAGACATTCCTTTCCACTAGTGGGTATAATGGCAGGTTTACATTGAGATGCAAATTTCAGTAGTTATTGGCCCATTTTTTGCTGTGTAACAGTGTCATATTCTCAGTGGTTTACAAAAACATCCATTCTGCCTCCCCATATTTATGGATCTAGACATTAGTGGGCATGCAACTGCAGTTTGGCCAGGTTTATTGCTGGCTGTAGTTCTGGCACAGACAGACCTGCTTCATGCATCTTTAGTCTGGGGTTGAGAGGTATGAAGCCATTTCCTAGGCATGCTCTTCTCACTGAGGATCAAAGGAACATAAAAGGCCAAGTCAGTCGGTGCTGATACACTTAAGACCTCTGCTGGCTGCTCCCATACAAACGTTCCTATGGTCTAAGTAAGTCACATGACAGGGCAAGGCACTCCACCTACAATGTACCACTGTAGGAAGGGAATTAAGAGCCAGAACCAGTGATGCAATCTTCCACAAACAGGGAAAGGCACTCCACCTACAATGTACCACTGTAGGAAGGGAATTAAGGACCAGAATCAGTGATGCAATCTTCTACAAATGAGGGAGGCGGGGGTTGGGGTGTGGAGAAGAGAGGAGAGGGGCGAGAAGAGGGTGCTGACTGATCCTGACACAGCACAACATCCCAGCCCAACACCCCAAGGTTAAGAAGGTGTCACATCACCTACACCCCCAAAGGGAGAACAGCTTCTGCTAGAATTACCACAGCGTCAGCTGAACCCTAACACCTCAGCACTGTGAACGCCGCCTCCAGGCGGCTGCTCCGTGGCAGGAAAGCCACATCCGCTTCCAGAGATCAAAATCAATTTTAAATAGACACAGCTGTTCCCTAGACAAGGGGGTGGGGGACAGTCAGAAGGGAGAAGGGGAACTCTAGAAGAATTGTTGAGTTTCTTTCTTTTCTTCTTCTTCTGTTTCTTCTTCTTCTGTTTCTTCTTCTTCTTTTTTTCTTTAAGTCATTGGGATAACCAAAGCAGATTTTTCTTTTTCAAGTTTGGTTATTAATTTCAGGAAGAAAGGATTGCCAAGTTTGCTATCATTTTCGAGAAAAAGAAGTGGAAGATCAAAGGAATGCTTCCTAGCGGAGGTTTCCACCTCAAAGTGAGTTTGGAAGCTTTTCACAACAAAAGGATCCAACACAGAGCTAGTTTTGTTGTTTGATGTGCCCCTCTGATGGATAAATCAAATGCCCCAATTGAATTCAGTTCAGCCACTGTTTACCGATCATGTCCCATGATCATGAGCTCCCTTGTGGAAAATATAAACAATGCCAGTAGTGGGCCTTGCCCTGAGTGTGAGGTCTCCGAAGCTAAATAGATAATCTCCAAGGCTCTGTGTTTGTTCACATGTAAAGGAGGCATACTTGACCTCTGAATCCAGAGGGTCCTTTCAGAGAGAAAAATTCTAAAAATCTGCTAAGTGGGTGATGCTCTTTGCTCACTTGCTGATAATTAAAATTATGGGAGCATGCAGAAAAAAAAATCAGACTGGCTGAACTTCGGGAATCCTAAACCCAAATGGGGATGTTTTAGTTTCTTCCCCCCATGGAAAAGCCAAGAATTTTGGAAGCAGATGGCCAGTGATGCTGTCAATTTAGTTATGTTCCCCTTCTATCCCACCTCTCTCCTTACCATTCTCAGTTCAGGAGGGTCCATGTATCCCGTCTTTACACTTCAATAGCACTGAGAAAGTTTCGAAGTAAGTAGGGAACACAAAGGGTAGCAGCATTCACACACTGGGATCCTATTGGCCTCAGTCTCAGTCCCAGTCCTTCCACTGGTCAGTTAACCTCCCTGAACCTTAGTTTTCTCATCTGTAAAATGAGAGAAAGGTGATAAAGGTAGCATCTTCCTCAAAGGACTGATATAATTAGCTTGCCTGTGGTGTAAGAACCTTCTAGAAGCCCTCTTTCCACAGGTGCTTTCAGGCAAAACTGGGTTCCAAGCCTAATCACTCACTTAGTTTCTCCTTAAGCTAGAAAAGATTTATGCCATTGCTAAAATTTAACTTTTTTTGTTTGTTTGTTTTTTGGGTCATACCCGGTGATGCACAGGGGTTACTTCTGGCTCGGCACTCAGGAATCACTCCTGGTGGTGCTCGAGGGACCATATGGGATGCTGGGAATCAAACTCAGGTTGGCCGCGTGCAAGGCAAACACCTTACCCACTGTATTATCGCTCCAGTCCCTAAAATCAAACTTTTAAAAATTTTACTCTGACAACTTTGTTGCATGTTCTTCACATAGAAACATACACATACTTGTAAAAGGATGTGCTACCTTAAACCAAAATGTCAGAAATTTTAAAAGGGATCCACTGCAGATACCCTCTACAAAATAGGGGTTCACTGCAGGTACCCTCTGAGTTATGACAGTAAGAATAGAACTGGTAAGGGAACAGGAGGTGGCATAGGGGTCAGGAGTACTCCACTTTCATTTGCAATGACCCAGATTTGATCCCTGGTACCAGATGCCCCCCTAGAACTTTCAGAGTGGCCCTGGTAGCCTCCAGATTCACTGGACCTGAGCAGAACTGAATAGCAGGTTTTTTTCAGGACCTGAACATTGAGCCATCTGGCTGATTTGGTCAACTATTGCTGGGGGTGACCCAAAGTACACCCCCCCTCAATCCATTTGGTGAGTAATAAATATGGCCACTTTCTTGATGGGTTTCCAAAGACAATTAAGGAACAGCTATCCTGGGACACTCTCCTCTGGGCCTCTGTTCTTCCTCAGAGCTGCATTTGCCCAGAGGAAGGGAAGGAATCTTCCTTTACTTGCACAAAGGTTCTGCGGAATGAGCTAAGGCCCCTGACTGTTTTCAGGAGACTTTCACTGACATCACACTTATTTCGATGCTTCCTAGTGGATGTGAGAGGGTGAGAGCTCAAGTCTGTCTTCCTTTGCTTTCCCCAAACCTCCTAGAGGACACAGTTCGAACCTCTCCTCCAAAGCACTGAGGCCCCCCAGTGTCTGCAGGGGGACCCTCATTGTCTACGGTCAGAACTCAAACCATTTCTTTTATCTGAACCATTTCATGTCTTTGATAGGGGACAGCTGTTTCAGAGCTAGACGGATGGACTCCTGTATTTACCATCCTAGTGATTTAGTGGTGGAATGGGGTATGCTAGGGATGGATCTGATGTGCTGGAAGCAGGTCTGGGGTTGGGGATATGCATTTGGATGCCCAAAATGTGGAGACCACTGGTGAAGTGGGGAGACTAACCCATCTCTACAGTGCCTACCTTCCCCTCTCGATCTATTTTCAATAATGAGAAAAGTAAAATTGTTTTATTTAGAGAACTATAAGGAGAGACAGAGAGAACATCATGAGTTGTGGTGCAAGTAGCAAAGAATGCCCCTCCACCTACCTTTTAAATACCAAACTTTGTAATTCTTGGTTTTCAAAACAAAGTGTCTGGTAATTGAATATTCCTGGGCCAAGATGCTAAGTACCATTTTACTACAAGATTCTGAGGGGCTGAGCAAAAGCATAGTGGCCTACTGGCATTGTTCTGAGCAATTCTGCTTCCCTCTTGAACCACATACACACCTAATACCATTTGCATCTGAAGGTAGGGTTATACATTGTTTTACATCACCCTAATATAAGTTGAGGCAAGTCAAGCAACAAATAAATGTTTGTTTAAGATAAACATAGAAACTTCACAATTTACTAGGTAGGAATAACACATTACCCCAATGGAGTTTGGACAAAATAACTCCTTCCTAATGATGTATATAATTGGACAGTCCCTCCTGAAAGGCAGGCAGATGGTATAGAGACCGTTCTTTAGGGCACACTAAGGGGACAGTCTGTCTTTTCGGCTCTTGACAGTTTTCCCAGGACATTTTAGTGTTGGTATATTTCATTAACTCTAGGAAGCTAATTCAAGACCTTTTCTTCTCCTTTTTCTGTGTCCTGGAAAAGGGTAGGCACACTGCTACATCTGAGACTTGTTTGCAATGAGTCAGTCATCCAGTGATGCTAAGGTCTTAATTCTTCTAGTGCTTGGTATGTTGGTACCTAATAAAGTACATTCTCTGTGGTCTTGAATGAGAGTCATGCTGTACTTTATATTTGGGAGAAAAGCACAGCTCCTAAGGGAAGACTTATTCTATCAGACATATGGAGTAGAAAGAAAAGACTGAGAAGGGAGCAGAAACTTGTAAGAGTCTAGGCAAGGATGGGGCTACAGAAGACTGAAAAATGAACACCCTCTCCCTTTGAATATATCATTTAGTTAAATGAAAGGATGGGGAGAGAGTGAGGGATAGAGCAACATATGGGTTAAAATGACTTTTTAAAATCCCATTCTTGGAAAACCTCACATTGCTCTTTACTGTTTTTTTTTTGTTATTAAAAACAAACAAATAAATACCCCCACCTCTCCCATCCTGCTTCCACTAGAAAGCCTAAGAAACAAGTGTTACACGATGAAGATCACAAGAAGTATATGATCTGTGAGAAAAGAATAAATTACCCACTTAAGGTGGGCCTTTGAAGTATTTCAAGCCACTAGGGGACCATTTCTTGAACCAAAAGAACTAATTTACCAGATGAGTCCCCAGGGCCTGGGAGAATGAGCACAGGGCCACAGAGCAGCGACTCCCCTGATGCTTCTCCCCCAGATCAGTGCCTCTCAGGAAATGAAAGGCATGTGGTTGGAAGCAACACCCACAACATCACTCATACAGGGATGAGAACTCCTCCTCTGGGTAGAAAGGAAAGGTGAGGTCAGAGTGTCAGATACACCTGGGCTCGACCTGATACTACTGCCTTTATACTGGATGAGTACCAGGCAAGTTTTTAAACCTGCAGTTGCTCCAGGTCTGCTGAAATTGGGTGTGTTGGGGGGGAGGGATAGGCTTATCTTCAGTTTTAGGATATTTAGGCCAAGTTAGTGGAAATAAGTGGATGAACACAGTTGATAGCCATGATGGAGGTCTAAAGAATAGGGGCTGCCATTGCTACTGTGACTGTCACTGTCACCACCGTCTCTAACTTCTGGGTTGGCATCATTGACAACTTTTATTCTTTCCAGGCACCAGGCTTCAACTACATTGATTGTCTTATTTACCTTCTCCACAGGTCTATGAAGTCAATCACAAAATTATCTCATTCTATGAATAAGGCCAGATGAGGCTTGGTTCTGTGACATTGTCATAGGACTGGTTAGAATGAGATTAACACCCTGCAATGAAGCGGTTCCTTTCCTGGGAAAGGATGAGATCACAGATGATGTCAGTTAATATGTTCTGTCAATGAACTTTAGAGTAGGGGCTTCACTGAGATAAGGAATTAAACTAAAGTGTGAATATCTGGAAGTCTTGATCCCATTCCTTTTAACTTTTCGGGGGGGGGGGGATCTTGAGATAGCTTTGGAGTGCTATAAAATAAACTTTGCACCTAATCCTCGAGACACCAGCACCTGAACAGGCAGGAAGTCAAACAGGCTACCCGGGGTGGGGCTGAGCATTGAAACAGGGATTTTGGGTGTCCTGATGGTTCTCAACAAGAGGGCATTCATGTTTCATGTACTCTGCCTGGCTCTGGTCAGAGTGTCTACTGTCTACTACAGAGTCTACTGTCACTACAGAGACTGTGATAAAAACAGGAATCAAATGACCAGACCATCAGTCGAGTTCTCTTGTATGCCTCATGCTGCATGGAATAAGTTGTTGATCCAAAAAACATCAAGGAACATCCACAGAGACAAAATTTCATTTCTATCTGTAGAAATATACACTTCTGTGACTGTATAAATAGTACAGTGGTAGGGCTCTTGCTTTGCACCTGGCAAACCCAGGTTCGATACCCAGTACCATAAATGGTCCCCCAGGCCTTCCAGAAGTGACCCCTGAGCACGGAGCCAAGAGTGAGCCTGAACACCATAGGTTATGGCCCAAAAACAACATACAAAAATAGAAATACACACTTTCTTTAAAAAAATTTATTTTATTGAATCACTGTGAAAATGATATAAAGCTTTCAGGTTTAAGTCTCAGTCATGTAATGATTAAATCCCCATCCCTTCACCAGTGCACATGTTCCACCACCAAGAACCCCAATATACCCCCCTCCCACCCACCCCCAACCTAAGTAGCTAATGATCTTCACTTTATTCTCTCTATACTTTGAATACATTCAATATTTCAATAGAGAACTCATTATTATTGTCTGGAATTTTCCCCCAACAATCAGGCCTGCTGAAAAGGCATCATTTAATAATTTCTTTTCATTGCTGAGAGTGAAGACTCTATGAGCTCGCACGGCCGCTGTTGTGCCCGCGTGGTTTTGGATTTCTGATATTTTAGTTCAGTTCACAGTCTAGATGCATGTCTGTAAGAAGCCACTCTGGGTGCCAAAATGGGTTAGAAGACCTCTCGGATCAGTCTTTAGGAGCAGAGGGTCCGTTTCACACGCGGCAGCTCCGGATCTTATCTGGGCCAGAAATACACACTTTAAATATATAGTCTTATGTATTTAAGTCTATGGTTAATGTGTAGATTTCCTATGTATCTATATCAATTTCATAGCAAAAAGCTTCTGAATTATGAGGTATTCTTAAAGGATAATTTGCAAATGAAAAATAGAAGTTAATTGTTTGGTTAAATACATATACAGTATGTATGTCATGAAGTCTAGCAGGGAATGTCACTATTCCAATGAATGTGCTCTGTATCCACATGATATATACACATGGACATAAATGTGTGAGGTGTCTTCTATATATTCTGTCAAAGTAAATCCTGTTTATTGTGTATTTTACTATATATATATATATGTGTGTGTGTGTCCAACAAATATACTGTATCTGTGTTTGTGTACACTATGTGAGTACAGTATACACATATGTCTCTATGCATCCCTAAATAGTCTCTATACATATACCTGTGCACATACATTCTCCTCTCATTTTGGACTCTCCCCACCCCAAGTCCCACAATCCTCTGCCCTGCTTTCCCTCCTGTTTCTTTTTTCCTCTGTGCCTCCATTTTATGGCTGTGGTGGTGAGGGTGACTAATGGCCATAGAGAGAAGCAGGGCTGGGAAGGAGAATCCAGCCTAGCTGTTAGGTTCCCTGCCTGCACACTCTTCCATCTTTGTCTCTGTCTCCTGGACTTCTTATCCAGGTCCCCGAGGCCTGGTTCCCCCCACCCCCCACCCCCGTCTGAGAGATGCTTTACCCTTTTCCCTAGAGCACATGTTCAAACCCACTCAGCCAAAGTGAATCATGTAAATGTACAGAAGATACATTTCTAGATTGGCCAGGATTCGCTGGTGACAATTGGAATAAACAGAGCATCCATCTGCAGAGAGGAGGGGGGAGTCCCCCGGGACTAGGGGGAGAGAAGGGGAGGAAGCCTGGGACAGCAGCACACAGAAAAGAGAGAGCAGGAAAAGCCTCATAGCCCTCCCTGAGTCTGGGGAGGGTCTTCACATGTCTGCATTCACACAACAGCTGGCAATTTTGAGCACCTGTCCAAGGTTCCCCAGGCAGTGAGTGTCCTTGGGGCCTACGGAAACTTGGGGTCAGCTTTCTGCGAACCCAGCTATTTGGCATCACCCCCATGGATCTGGCTGGCCCGGAAGGGAGCGTGGGGGCGGGGGGGAATGTCTACATCTCAGCAAGCCTCTTCTAAGGCCTCTGTAGCAAGGGACCTTCTCCTCACTTTGCAAAATATAGGAAACAGACTGAGGTCTAGAGGCGTGCCTGGCAGGGCCTAATAAGAAGCGCAGTTTTCAGGAATGACCTTCAGAGTTGGAGCTCAGAGCACAGCAAGCATGGGCAGCCAGTGGCCCAGCCCAGTGCAGTGCGTTTTTCAGAGCTAAGGAATCCATCACACTGGCTTATCTTTCAGATCACGCCCCATCCCACCCTGCCCCATGCATGAACTGAACCTTGAAGGAGAGGGTATGTGAATGCTGAGCCAGAAAGAAAACAGGGTCATCATGGGAATGCAGATTCTCACCCCCACCTCATTCACTCGCTAAATCTTTCTGGATCACTGAAAGATAAATGGAAGAAAGACACTGGCATGGAACCCCTCTCATGTACCTTTCAGTCCAGTTTTATGATCTTGGGGAAAACTTTGCATGGGAAGGGTGTGCCCAGAGGTATTCAAGACTTACTTTTGGCTCTGTGCTCAGGGGTCACTCAAGTAGGGGTTCATGGTACTGGGAATTGAACCCAGGTCGGCCACATACAAGGGAAGCGCCTGAACTATTGTACTGTCTCTAGCCCATGGAAAACTTCTGAACTGTAGTGCTTTAATCTTCCCCACGCAGATTCCAGTTATCTTCCTTTTGTCAAAGGAATTGTTGCAAGGCTAAAATAAGAGAAGAAGCTAGTAAGTACCTTGGAAAGTTAAATGTGATTTGAATCCTTGGTTACTATCAAAAACAAGAGGGGTTTGGGGCTGGAGCAATAGCACAGTAGGGAGGGCATTTGCCTTGCACACGGCCAACCCAGGTTTGATTCCCAGCATCCCATATGGTCCCTCAAGCACCACCAGTAGTAATTCCTGAGTCCAGAGCCAGAAGTAACTCCTGTGCATCACCGGGTGTGACCCAAAAAGAAAGAAAAAAAAAAGACGAAAGGGGTTTTAGTGAGGAAGCAAGTATCTACATGGATACGAAGTTATGGAGGATGAAAAGAGGATTTTGCTTCTCCAAAATCAGAGTTTGGAGAAGGATTTCTTATGTAACAGCAGTGTAATCAAGGAAAAGTGGACATGAACTTTGCCTTCCCTGGCTCACTGATGGTAGTCTGAGTCGGGGTTGTTTGTAGCATGCCATGATCAAGAAGGCCATTTATTTCTTCCAATTTCCATGGAATCCAGGACAAGGAATAGGCAGGACTGCCTTGGGGACTCTGGATCAGGAATTTTATTGCAGTAAATCAAACCCTTGTAGCTTATTCAAATTCCCTCAAACTCGATTTCAAATTAGCAAAATGGTGGCCAACGGTGAAATGTGCTACAAACTAAGGAATTGTTGAATGTTAAATCTAGGTGCTGAAAAGAATCAGAGATAGAGGGAGCCTCTCATTCCAGGCAGAGGTGAGAAAAGAGGCCCTGAGGTTTGAAAGAATGACTCCAGCAAGCTTGCCAGGAAAAGGAATGGAGCAGAAGAGGAAGTGAGTGTCAAGACTGTGCAGGGTGGACTGGAGTGACAGCACAGCGGGTAGGGCATTTGCCTTTCACATGGCCATCCCGGGTTCGATTCCCAGCATCCCATATGGTCCCCTGAGTACTGTCAGGAGAAATTCCTGAATGAAAAGCCAGGAGTAACCCTTGAGTATCCCCCTGAGTATCGCCAGGTGTTACCAAAAAGAAAAAAATAAAAGACTGTGCCGGGTCCCCGGATTCCCCCTTTGTGTGAGCAAGTATCACTCATACTCTGTCAGGAGCTTGGCCATCCAAGGGGTGGGAATAAAATCCATAGGACGGTCCATTTCCTGGAGTCTCTGGTTTGCCTCCCACTGGAGTCTCTGGTTTGCTTCCCATACAATTTTAAAAATTTTTTAATTTACTTTTTGGCTTTTGGGGGTGGGGGGTCACATCCGGTGATGTTCAGGGATTACTCCTGGCTCTGCACTCAGGAATTACCCCTAGTGGTGCTGGGAGAATCGTATAGTATGAGGCAAACGTGATAGCTACTACACTACAAAAATGGGCAGTGGTGGTGGTGGTGGTGGTGGGAGAACCATATGGGATGTCAGGGATTGAATCCGGGTCAGCCGCATGCGAGGCAAAAGCCCTACCCACTATATTATCTCTCTGGCCCCGATTCCCTCCCAATTTTTTACCCAGCATGGTTGCCTGCCCCCCCCTCCACTGTCTGCATCTCCATTTCTCTGTCAGTCTACGGGAGAAGCTGGAGTGTGTGATCTCCAAATTGTTTTCACTTGATTGTAGTCCAGCTACTGGATTTCCTGGGACAGTTCTAATCGGTGCCACTTGTCTGGGCTTAAATATTCATATCATCCTCATTCACTCACAAAAGTGCCTCAGTTTGGTATTGAATTATAAGGTCCCTCTATCTGAGAGAAGGAAGGCCCACATGACAAACGTTGCTGTCAGCAGTGTGGTAGATTCTTGGCCTTAGATCTTGCTAGGAATGTTTGTGGGAAAGGTCAGATTTGGACTGTTTTGTTACCTGGATCACCTAGGAAAAGAGGTGGGAAAAGTTAAGGGGGAGGGGAGGGTAGATCCCTAAAATCGTTCCCCTTTCTTTCTCAAAGGCTTAAATGGAGAAGAGAGGATAATTGTTCTCAGGCTTCCAGATCCTTTTGTATATGGTTGGTGGGTGAACATACGGAGACACAGCTGGGGAAAACTCCTTTTTTCATCTTAAGAAAAAAAAAATTTCAAAAAATGAAATTTTTTAAGATCGGGGAGGGATCCTGGGAATTTCTAAAGTGAGTCTCTTAGAATTTCAATAGCTCTCTCTTTCTCTCTCTCTCTCTCTCCCTCTCTCTCTCTTGCTTACTCTTGCTCTACTAAGGAAAAGGAGGGGGTGAAAAGGAGGCAACAGTGAAGGGAGAGGTGGAGGAAGAGAGAGAGAGAGAGAGAGAGAGAGAGAGGGGCCTAAGGAATGTGTCTTTGCTTTTTTGTTTTGTTTTGCTTTGATTTGATTTGAAGATTCTGGTGTGTGGGAATAATCTCACTGAAGAGGAAAATGAGTAACACTTGGTCACTTTGTTTACTGTACAAACACGCTCACACACATCCATTTACAGAGTGCTTACTATAGGCTGGGTGGCAAGGACGCAAAAGATGAATAACACATAAAATATGAAAAAAACTGACCAACCTCCTCCACCAGAAGCCTCAGGGAAGTGGGAGGGAGGCCTGTAAATAGACTCATCCCAGTGCCTTTGGATGGGTCCTGCACCAGCGGTGTTCAGGCGCACACATACACATGCCCAGGAACGCTTGCACGGGCACACAGTTCTCCAAACGGAGCTGCTCTGAATTTTCTCAGGTTTATTTCAAGAACACCCCTCCCATCCCCCATTATTTTTGTATTTGCATATCTGCTGACAATTTTTTTGTTCACATAACAGAAAATTAGTCATCTAAAAGCAAAGAATTCAGTGACATTTAGTACATTCGCAAGGTTGTATAACCACAACCTCGATTCTAGTTGCAAAGCATTTTCATTACCCCCAATAAAATCCAGTGGCCATAAAGCAGTTAGACCTCATGCTTCTCTCCCCACAGGCACAGCTGAATGTCTGTCTTCTGTCTCTATGATTTTCATATATACTGGTTATCTCTGGAAATTTCACATAAAGTAAATCATTGATGTGTGACTCTCCGTGCCTGGCTTTCTAATGGTGGGCGGGGCAGGCGGGGGGGCAGCGGTGGCAGACCTAATTGGTCCATTTTTGGTTTAGTTACAATGCCATGTCAGCGCTTCATTCCTTTTGGTGATTAAATAATATTCCATTGTATAAAGATAATACAATTTGTTTTTTCGTTCATATGGGGGCTATCTTCTGGCTATTATAAGTGCTTGAACACCAGCACTATCTGCTTACTGTGAATGAGGTCTGTGAACACTTATATGCAGTTTTTCTTTTTTTAAAAAAAAAATCTATTTTCAACAATTTGGTGTTTTAGGATCCAGCATGGATAAGATCACTTTTCCAGGGTCCCGCAAGCTGCTTCTCACAGTGGCAGAACGCTTTTCAAAGACCCAAAAAGTTCTGTGATTTTGATCACACCCCCTCTGCCAACAAAACTGAAGGAGCTGAAAGAACTCAACCCTGGCGTACCACTAAGTCAGGCAGCTCCAGTTGCCTGGTTTGTCCAGTGGGCCAGAACTTATGCTAAGGAGTCTCAGCCAGGGGTGTAATCCCCATCTGACCCGTTAGCTGTCAAGTGAAAAGAGTGAAAAATCATGTCTGCTGCCACACATTCCACCACTGCTCTATCCTCCTGCCAGAGCTTGTTAGTGGTCACAGGGGATGGAGCTGGCATGGAGGGACGGAGCAGGACTGTGTTTTTTTTATGGTTCCCTATAAAGGTGGGGGAGGGGCAGTCATCTAACTTCAAGGCACAGTGGCAGAGTGAGAATAACCTGGAACCAGCTGACACCCACTTCCAGTCCTGCTCCATACCCAAGACTTCAGTCTCCTCATCTCGAAAATGGGAACAATCATCCTGCCTCCAAAGAGATGACAAGGCATGCTAAGCAGGGGGCACACAGCAGGCGTCTAATATGTGCTGTTGCTCTGATGGGTGCACGCCCTCTGTGACCCTTAACATCGTTTTCTGCAGCAGACTCTGAGTAGGTGTCCCAGGGAGGGACAGCACGAATGGTGGAGCGCTGTGTCTGGGGCGACCCTGGCTATTTAAAATTGGCCTATTTGCATGGAATCAAGCTTGCCATGGTAACGGGGTCTGGTGGCAGGAATTCTGGAGTAAAAAAAAAAAAAAAAAAAAAAAAGCCAAGCCTGTGCTCTGGCTGGAAGAGTAGTGAGATAGTTATTCATGTCTGGTCACCTCTGCTGCCTGGGAGGAGAGAGTGGGTAAACGGAGGCAGCAAGTCTCAGGGCTTCTTACTCCCAGTGGGAGGAGACAGCAGGAGTCTCACTGATTTCTTCCAGTGTTCTCTCCCGGTGTGGTCCTCAGCTGCCCACCCCTAGTACTGGGCCCCAGCCGAGGACCTGGCTCTGGCAGCTCTCCAGCTCAGGTCCCAGAGACCACGGGCAGCTCAGGCCTGAGGGAGGGGGGTGGGGGTAAGAGCTACATACCCCGCAGGGAAGGACCCAAGCGTTTCTTTGCAGGAGGGGGCGGGGGGGGGGGGGAGGAGGTCAGCGCAAGTAGGGGCGGCAGCTGAGGGTGGAAGTAGGGTGGAGAGTTGAGGGGTACGCAGGGCACTCAGCGTTGCTCCTCACCGCTGTCACAGTCTTTAGCCGCATTTCAGGGGAGCAGCAGAGCAAGAACTCAGCTGCTCCCTAGCTCCAGCAAGCAGTCCCCGGTCCCCGCCCTCACCCAGAGGCTCCATCCTCGCTTTCCTCCCGGGCCCCCTTTGCAGAGCACCCCTCTGTCTGTCTGTCTGTCTCTCTCCTAAGCGCCCACCTCCTCCCCAGCCCCAGATCGGCGCGCGGGGCGCTAGTTCAGCAGGGCGAGGCAGCCCCACCGCTCCGGGGAGGGGACGGAGGGCCGGCCGGGGACCCCGCGTCCCCCACCCGGGGCCGGGGGCACCACCTCCTGCCCCCCGAGGGCCGCCGCCCGCCACCCCCGCCCTCCAGGAGGTGTGTCCGCGGAGTGGGGGCGCGTGCGGCCGCGGGTGCGCCCCCGCCCCCGGCCCCGGCCCCCTCCTGAGCGCGTGGCAATGGTAGGCTCCATTGAAAGAGTGCCGGGCGCGCGGTGTCCTCCAAGCCGCTCCCGGCGCTGGGGTCTCTGCGATCGCTGCTCCTCCTCCTCCTCCTCCTCCTCCTCCTGCTCCGTCCACCTCCCTTTTCTCCTCCTCCTCCTCCTCCTCCTCCTCCTCCTCCTCCTCCTCCCCCCGCGCGCCTCTGCCGCGGCTCGGGCTGGAGGCGCCGCTGTCATTCCTGCGCCCGAGGAGCCGGCGCTGCTGCCGCCCGTGCCCGGGGGTCGGGGCGCTGGGGGAGCCGGGCCGTGGGTGGGTGGGGGACACAACAGGTAGAGGCGGGGGCGCCGGGCCGCGCGCCCCCCACCCCTCCACCCGCGCATCATGCAGCTCTTTGTCACCTCTCTCGCCCCCAGGCCAAAATCCTGAGCATGATGGAAGACAATAAGCAGCTCGCGCTCCGCATCGATGGGGCGGTCCAGTCGGCCAGCCAGGAGGTGACCAACCTGCGAGCCGAACTCACGGCCACCAACCGGAGACTGGCGGAACTGAGCGGCGGAGGCGGCCCCGGCCCGGGCCCGGGAGCGGCGGCGGCGGCGGAGTCGGCGGCGGCGGCGGCGGCGAGCATGGAGAACCAGCAAGGTAGGGACCGCCGGGCCATCGCGGGCCGGACGGCGGCCGGCCACTGCCCCGGCCGGCCGCGAGGGGCCCGGGACGAGGCGCCCCCCGCGCTCCCGGAGAAATCGCTCTGCTTTGTGGTCTGTAACCCTTTCGGCTCCCCTCTCCTGCTGCTGGGACTCGCAGGCGGCTGTCAGAACCGAAGCCGGGGTTCACGCGGTCACGCCGGTGCCGGGCCAGCACGAGGGAGGCGCTGCCGCCCAGGGGTCCCTGCTGCCGGGACAAAGTGCCTTGGAGGGGGCACACAATCCTCCCGCAGCTCGAGGTGCAAACTTTTCACGCCCGGGGCCTTTGCTCTCACCCCAGGAAGAGGTGAATGCCAAGCCCCCCCCCATCCCCTCTTGGTCCCCAAGGCTCCTTCCTCCTCGGGAACCCCTCTCTCCCTCCCCACCTCTACTTGAGACCTCCAGGCCCCCGTGGCCGCGCGCCTAGGGTAGAGGATTGAACTGGTTTTGCACTTTTCTCTGTAGATGCCAAATCCCTTGTCTCCGTTGCATCTGGACTTTATTTTCTCCCCATTTGAGATCGCGCAGCCTTTGGAATATATCGATGCAACAGTAGATGCTCTGCTCAGCAGGGAGTTTAGATTTCCTGCACATATGAACACCAACAAGAGCACTTTCCAGTGGGGGAGAGATCTTAGATCTCAAAGGCTGAGCCACCGGCTCTCTTGGATGCTGCTGCCTAGAGTCGCTGCTTGAGGGACTCTTCGCAGTTTAGAGATGGAGAGGGAAAAAGGACAGCTGGGCAGTGCTGACATTGAGAATGAAAGCCCTGAGATCTGCTGCTAGGGTTAAAAGTGTAGAGAGAAAACCTCCCAGAAACCTAGTACCCTAGTACCCTTCGGTTTCTGGGAATTGGAAAATAAATGGGAAAGCTGACTTTAGATGACCCCCTCCCCTCGTTCTCTCTCTTCTCTCTCCTTTTCTGTCTCCTTCCCTTTCTCTCTTTCCCTAATTGCAAGAGAGAAAGAGAGAAAGAGAGAAAGCAAGAGAAAGAAAGAAAGAAAGAAAGAAAGAAAGAAAGAAAGAAAGAAAGAAAGAAAGAAAGAAAGAAAGAAAGAAAGAAAGAAAGAAAGAAAGAAAGAAAGAAAGAAAGAAAGAAAGAAAGGCAAGCCCAGCCAGAAGGCCCTTGGGATAACTGTGTCACTTAACAAACTACCAGGTATCCGTTGTTCAGTGGCTCAAAAGGATTTTCCTTTTTTGTTGTCATTTCAAGAGCTTCTTCTAGCTCTAGAGCATCTATTACATTAATACTTCTCTGGATCAGTTTCTGTCTCTTTCTTACCTCGCTGGAAGAGGCATGCTGGGTGTGGGTACAAGGTGTCAGTTGTGTGTTGTGTTCCAAGTTAGTTGGCACTTTGGGAGCCCGTGAAAAGTCTTAGGAATTGGGGCAGTGATTTGGTACCCACGGAACCATGACGTAATGGTGGAGAGGTTTCTGTGCTGGGGAGCTGCTACACTGTCGTGCAGAGACCTTGCTCCATGTCTTGTGCATGCTGGTACCATGGAAAAAAACGGGAGGGGAGACTGCATTACAATGTTCAGGAAGCGCTCACAACTGGTGTCTTGCTAAGAATCCAAAGCTATGGTAAAGGGGACTGAACAATGGAAAAGTTAAGTTGCTTTTATCTGTCTTGGGTCTGGATGCAGATGAAGCATGCTAAGGTGGTCAGTGCAGAAACATCTGCCACTCCAAGTGGACATGGAGATACTTAACTGATGGTTGAATTGTTGGGGTGGCACAACGCTGGCACAGTCTTCCTTTTTGCTTTTTCCTATGAAAACCACAGAGAACTGTGGAAATGCAAATGGCTTTTGAATTTCTTGATAGCCTTAAAAACATACAAAATTAGGGGTCTCCCTCATGCCCCCATGAGCATGCCCCCATCTCTAGCAGTGATTGGCTGTGGGTGGTAGCATGCAGAGTGATCTGGATTTTTCCTCTGTGTACCACTGGTACTTTTCAAAACCTTTCCTAGGGGGCATTTGGTGATTATGTAATCAGAAAATCAAATGTTGAAGGTTTCAACTCCACTTAATTGTTGGCCACACAACCTCCAAAATGAATGTGAATTTAAACTAATGTGATGGTTGAACAGAAAACAGTATCTCTCCCCTCCCCCCAGACCCTCCCTCAATAAAAAGTCCACTGGGGCATCATTTACTTATCTAAGGCAAATGTTCCTCAGCCCAGTACTTTTTACATTATTTATCCTCTGTGAGCTTGTTTGGTTTTTTGTTTGTTTATTTGTTTTTCTCATGACCTGTGCTAGCAGGTTGCTAGACTACAAGGCTGGGGCAGAGGTGGAAAGGCTTCTGCTAGTGCATCTGTATTCCTAAAGGAAAGGTTGTGGTTTCTCACAAGTTAATTTTCAAGTGTGGTTGATTGGTTTCTTCATCCTTCTTTATAATATACCTCTAGGAAGGCTCATAGCAGCTCAGCTCCTGGGGGTTCCTGTCTGCTCTTCCGAATTCCTCTTCTGTTTTAATTTTGTCTGTGTTGGTGTGATTCAAATGAACCAAAACCCTAAGAGTATTTAGTGCAATTGAGTTATCACTTTTAAAATCAAGGATTGGAATGAAATGAATATCTTTCAGAATGCAACTGTAAAAGCCATCTTTTAACTAAAGGGCATTATGCACATATTAAATGCATGCTAATGTACTTTTAATAATATTAGCACAAATGGTTACAAGCAGCAGTCACCTTTTGCTATCGCTGCCAAGAAATCATTAGATCCATTTTCAACTTTTTTCTGCCATTTTTAAATGAATTAAACAAGCAGGTCAACATCCCCCCCCCCCCTAGATATTCCATGTGGATGATATCTGACAATAGGTAAGCTGGTGGAGGGAACTTGGATTTTCCCAGAGGGTTAATACAGCGTATCATTTAAACAAAATATTAACTTGGTTGATACCTTCTGTGAGCTGGCATGGTTGCTATGTAACAGAGTCTAGAAAGTGAACTGCTGAAAATCTGGGCTTTCGACACTTTGCAGGATCTTCTTTCGGAATCTGTGTTGAAAGAACACTTGGCAGCCAGCCCATCTTCTCTCTCCCAGCTTCAAGTGAGTTGGATAATCCCTAATGAGGATGCTGGCTACAGTACAGAGGGCATCGTGCAATGGGGCCCATTCCATCACTCCCAAGATGCCTCTTGGGTTGGTGGGGTCAAAATTGTCTTTGACAGGTGGACAGAAGGAGGCTTGGAAAGAACAGAGCCAAGCATTTGTTCCAATTCTTCTTGTTGTTGGTAGCCAGAGAACGGATTTGTTTAAAGTAACATTTCTAAGCTGTTTTCCTGTGTAACATCGTTGGGGAAATGTGTTTAAAATGCTTGCTGTTCTTTGAGGGAGAAATATAGCAGTTTGTTTCTCTGAAAATGTTTTATCTGACGAATGACTAATATTAGATTCGATGGGTTGCTTTGCTAAGCATAGAATAAAACAATTAAATACCATTGTATCCCATTCAAAATAGGTATTAACTGTAGATAACATAAAATACCACTGCCCAGTAGGCTATATACATAAGTTTTTCTGTTGTTAATTTTTAATAAAATAATGATATTTATTTGTCTCTGCAGGTGAGACGCTGGTAGCATCTTTCTTTGGTGTTGGGGATTTAGCACCTAGTCCATCTGTTAGAAATGGATAGAGAAAGGGGTCATTTTTTTTTTAGTCTTTGTAAATGTCCATAAACACAAGGTTTTTTCCTATCCTACATTAAAATAGACTCTTACCTCCTGTTTAACTATTCCTGTCTCACGTTACTCCAATCTTGGGAACTCTCCTGAAGTATTAATGACTTTGGGGTAGAGTTGAATGTGTGAGTAATCTGTGGAGTTGCTAGATACTTTTTGCTTTGCATCCCCTTCACCATTCATTCTGCCTCCTCCATTCTGCATTCATCCATACGTTTCCTAAATGGACATTTCTTCTTGGTTGCTTGCAAAAGAGAATTTTCAAGTGGCATAGAAGATGAAGGGAAATGGGGTGGACTCTTTGGGGTCTTGGGTTAGCCTGCCCCTCAATCACAGAATTACCAAATAGGTCACATACCTTGGTGTTCCAGTCTTGTCACTGGGCTGAAAGAAACATGTACTTTTTACTAAAATCTGGGATGGAACTTCAGAGTTCTCCAAGAAAATCACAAGACACCATCTCCAAGTGATTACTTACAGATCAGTACATCACAGTGGAAATTACTTATCGATTGCCTATTATTTGCTGCCTTCCAAAGCATTGTCTTTGTAAAATGCCTTCAGAGGACCCCCTTAAATCAAACTTCTGGTATGGCTTAATTGCTTGCTTTCAATATTTTATGGTTTACTGAGATTTTTCAAAACTTCTGTGATATTAACCAGAAGTCTATATAATTCTTATAATAGGAGCTTAAAGATGCAACCCTCCAGTGCTTAATAAGACCACATATATTGCCGTCCATCCCTTTACCTCCCTGACCACCCCTCCCACCACCACCAAACTGCTGGCACTTTTTAGGAATTGTGTAGGATATAATTTGTGACTTCCTGGCTGTGAGGGAGCTTATAGCAGATGGGCTTGGCAGGTGGGAGTTGCTCATTGGAAGGCAGCCGCTCACCAAGCAGAAGGTCAAGCTCGGGGTCCTGGCTATGTTCACTGTGTCCTTCATCTATATTTATACCCAAGTTATAGCATGAAGGAAAGTGAAATCAACGCGAATTCATTCGATCTCTTCAGTTGTTCTAGAATTGGTTTGTATGAACATTAGCACTTGACTTCTTAGCCCCTGCCTGAGGCCAAGGAATGGGTTTTTAAGTGATCTTGTAAATGATAATTAGCCCACACCATTTTTGGCTGTATGTTAGGGCAATTAATGCATGAATGACAAGAGTTGCCTCCAACCACAGACACCAATATTTTAGTTATTTGAAATGCAAGCAAAGTGGTTTCTGGCAGAATCCGTTTTTTAAAAAACCTCCCGAAATCCAACAGAGTGCTTATCCATTGTGGCAGATCCTAGCTGGTGATTCAGAGCAGGTCAATGTTCCAAGGGCCCAAGTCATCACCTTCAGTGTCCCCTGCCAGACCCATCTCAACTGTGCAGAAGCTGTGGGAAGGCCAGGGAAAGGAACCTCATCTTCCATCCCATGTGGCTGGATGAGACCAGAACATTCTTGCTTATTTAATGCGACTTCAGATCTAAGCAGCGGAGTCCAGGTTGAACTCCGTGGGTATTCCTGCTTCTCCCTCAGAATCCAAAGCTGCTAGAGACATGAAAGAAGCCGAATGTCATTTTAATGAGTTTGGCCAGAGCAACTGTTGGAGCAGGTGGCTTCTGTGTGGTGGGAAATCATTGGCTCTCAATTCGTTTGGGGTTGACTTAACCTTGCTAGACCTAGGGGTCAGACTTCTGGAAAGCTTTCATCCTTGGAGGAGCTGAGACCCTATATGCCAGAGCTCAGACGGGGCTTATAAGAGGTACGTCTGCAAAATAGCACCTCTGGGATGTTATGCTCCCTGTGTGATGGATAGTGGGGCTGGGAGGATGGAGAGAGGTTGGAGAAGGAGATGCTATGCCCAACTACTATTTCCATCATCCTCTTCCCTCAGAGCAAGCTCCATCACAGCTGTACCAGGGTGGCTATGCAAATGTCTTCCATGTCCAATATTGGTTCAGTACTGCAGAATGTTTGCAGTGATGTGAATCATTAAGAGCAAAGTACCCTCTGAAGGGAGGTAGGTTCAGAGCTAATATTTTTACACTCACCTTGGTCACTTCATTATGATTCTGAGAGCTCACCTCCTGAGTAGATCCTACAACCCCAAATGTTCCAGAACCATCTTGACTATGGCCTTTTCATCTTATTGGTCAAAGTCAATAGTTAAGGTAAGACCGAGAACTACACTCGAGAGCTTTATAAAACTTCTACATAAATATAAAAATAAGTGTACAGATAATAAATATAATAGCAAAATGAATCCAGCTTTGATCAGAGTTCTTGGTTAAATCCTGAGCTCAAAGAGGTGACAATTAATATGCCCTTTATTTGAAAGAGGTAACCGGAACTTGGGTGTATTTGCTTGTGTACGTTGGCATAGTATTGACTGGGGTGGTGATGACAAATGCAAGCTTTGACTTCATTTTTACTTGGATTCAAGTCGTTTCCTTAGAGGTTTTCTGTATTAATGTATCAAAGCAATGCATTCAGCCCTCATGATGATTTAGAAAAAGATGCCATTCTAGTACTCAGCTGTGGCACAGGTGATGCTACTTACTAAAGATCATACTGCTGTTAAGTGACCAAACTCTGACTCATGGACTCTGACCAAGCAGATCCTGCGCTTTTGCTATTCCAGCTGAGGCTCAGCTGACATAAAACTGACTGTCAGCGAATTCAAGTCCACTCAGTCTCTGTTATTAAACTGTGCGAGCTCCTCACTTATAAACATCCATTGATATTACAAAGATGGAGGGAACCATATGCTTATCTCCATTCTTGATTATTCTTTTTCCTGATTGATGATCATTTCTGGGTGCACCTGGAGAAATCTTGTTATTGAGACTTAGAGGAACCGTGATACTTCTCACTTAGGAGTGAGGTTAACTGAGAAAGAAGGAATGAGCTTCTGCTCACTTGCAAGGTTAGCAACTCCGATTGTTGTGCCAAAGTTAGTCACCGTGAAAAGAATATGTAGGATCCTAGACTGGATCATCTTACTTTGGGTGCTTTGTATGCATTTTCTCTCCGGGGCAGGGTGATTCCAGGCAAGGCTGAAGTCTTGTTGTCCCTTATTCTTCATTCAGTGCAAGTCAATACTGTTTCCTGGGTATTTCCCTGTGTCCCCAATTGCCTCCAGTTGTTCAAGACCACATACACCCAAGGACTCACTAACTTCTTTTTTTTAAGTGCTTTAATTAATTAGTTAATGAATTAATTAATTTTGCTTTTTTTGGGTCACACCCAGCAATGCTCAGGGTTTACTCCTAACTCTGCACTCAAGAATTGCTACTGATGGTGCTCAGGGGCCCATATGAGGTGCCAGGGATTGAATCTGGGTTGGCTACATACAAAGCAAACACTCTACCTACTGTACTGTTGTTCTGACTCCCATACTATCACTCCAGCTCCCCCGACTAACTTCTTACAAAACTTTTCTCCTAGAATTCCTTGGCTTCAGCACCACTGACATTTGCATTGTCATCATTCTTTGTCACAGTGTGTGCATGCGTGTGTGTGTGTGTGTGTGTGTGTGGTGTGTATGTTCTATATGATTCCCTGTCTTTTGCCGATAAAACCCTCCATATCCTAGTTGTGACAACCAAATGTCTTCATAACTTATCATGTGTCTGCTGGGAACCAACATGAAATCTCTCTTTAAAACTGATTTTCCTCTCAGACACTCTGGGAGACTTCTGTTGTAAATTCCAGGATGCAGCCCTATGAGATCAGAGTTAAACCTGCTTCCCTCTCTACTCATAGCACCTACAACAGTGCCTGGCACAAAACAAGAGCTCACTCAGTACTTGTTGAAGTAATGCGCCGGTGAGTCCAGGACGAGTCAATAGCAGACTGTGGGGAATCTGATCCATTTGTCCTGTTTCAGTTAGTATAAATGAAAATCTCTGATATCATAACAGATGATTTTGATGGACTCTTTACTTGTCCCATGTCAGTCCTCCTCTAAACCTTTTAGTAGTTCATACCCTCGGTTAACTCTTTAGCTTCTGAAGTAAACGTTGCATTTGGCAATATACAGCTCAGAAAACTGAGGCACTTGAAGCTAATGTGACTTGCACCAGGTCACCAAGTTAGCAAGTGGCACAGCCAAGATACCAACACAAGCCAGCAGGACTTCAGAGACTGCCCGCTCTCCTTCAGAGGACTATGCCACTTAGCAAGATCTTCACAATTTCCCCCTTGCTTGCTCCAAAAGTTGTTTGCTCTAAAGCTGGCATCGAGGCCATAAGAGTTAGGATTTTCTGTCAGATCCTAAGTCATCCATCATAACTTGCCAGAGCTCTGCGGTGGGAAATATGCACTGTCACTGCGAGGGAGTCTGCAGCCAAGAAGGGCTGGTGTCAAGCAACTGAGTTGTGCTCAGAGGGGGAATGTCCCTTCTCTCGGCCTCAGCACCAAGCTAGCTGGAAAAAGTCATAGAAAAGACCTGATTCCAGAGGCTCGTAATAGCAAGAGCCCACACTTAGTGAACTATTTCTGGGATTTCCCAGACTCTGTACAGTGTCCTAGGTGAACCATCTGCCTCCTTACTCACTACCATGCATCAGGTAGTGTTTTCATCACCACTCTCCATTCGAAGAAATTGAGGTTCAGGAAGGCAGGATTGCTCTACAAAGGGATCTTCATCTGCTGCAGTGAAGAAACAGGAATCCAAGCATAGGCTTAGCTGACCCTGAAAGCTGATTCCTGCCCTAAGATCAGAATATGGGGGTGTAGGGGGGGAATGCAGACAGGCAGCCCAGAGGTACTAGAGTTTGGAGTATTTTGGTTTTTTGCCCACCTCCCAACTTTCTTCCTTTCTTCCTTTTCTCTTCTCTGGCTCTAGCTAGTCAGGTCCGGGGCCCTCAGATTTAATAAGAGATGGACTGTTATCTCGTTGCTCACCAGCTACTAGGTGTGATTGGCATGGAAACATAATTATATTTTATGATGAAGGTCTAGACGGGTGTAATGGGAAAGCAGACGGTGAAGTGACAAACACAGAAGCTTTCAGAGATAGGCCTGAGCAGGGTCGTGGGTACCAACAGCATGCTGGGAACATACGTGGATTTTGCCACGGAAGGTTAAAACAGACTATGAAATTTTATTAAAAAGTACAACTCTTTGGAAAGGTTGAATTGGATCCTATGGAGCGTAGTTGCTAACCGGGACCTTCTTCTGCTGAGAAAGAACAGTGCTTATAGAGAGGGAAGAAGTGGGGGACACACACTTTATCTATTAAAAAATAGCCTTTTTTCCTCCCTCCAAAGAGAACAAGAATAGATGTGAATTTTAGTGTGGGTGTTATTTCCCTCTTTTCAAAGAAGCATACCCTGCCTGCTGCCCCCTCAATGTTATCTTCCTGGCCAAGGATGCACTTCTTGTCAGCTACAACAAATGAATTTTTTTTTATTTCCCCTTAGCTAACTGGAACATAAAACCTGAAATTAAATGTTGGATATTTAGTTGGATAAGTGAAACTTAGAAGAGTTGAATTTATGCCATACTCCCCACCTCCCCATTCTTGCCATTTGCAATTCTGTGTTCATCATTTCTCGACCGCAACCAGGTAGAAAGTTTACACGCTTAGTAATAATCCTGGAGAGTACAATTGTGGTACTATCAAGCATGATAAATGATGCCTGGGGAGAACTGACCTGTGATTATATGTATATTGATTATTCTAATTAATGTGTTCATCAAGTGGATTGCCTTTTCTATTCCTACGCTGTTTACTATGTGAAGTGAGAAAAAAAATGGAATGATCCCACACATCTTTAGATTTGGGAGTTAGCACAGAGACAAGGCTTGGCTGCTGTTCTGTGGGAACTGCCGACCTGTTTGCAACTTGAGACAGTGCAGCTTGTTATGCTACAGCCCTGCTGGAGCAGGAGGACCTGTCTTTTGAGGGTGAAGAAGAGGTTGGGCCACACCCAACCCAGCAGGATGTTCAGGGCTTACTCTTGGTTCTCAGTGTTCAGGAAACAATATGAAGTTGTGGGGATTGAATTCGGGTCCACCGCATACAAGACAAGTATCTATCTCTTCTGCCTCAAGACCTACCTTATTCTCTCTACCTTGGAGAGAATCTTGAATCCATGGCCAAATGTTCTGAGAATATGGAATTGTGAAAGAAAAATGTGTGAGGGCCTTCTGGGAATATATCCCAAAGAGGCAAAGAAGTATAGTCTAAATGACATCTGCACCTGTATGTTCATCGCAGCATTGTTTTGTTTACAATAGCCAAAATCTGGAAAAAACCCGAATTCCTGAGAACAGAAGACTGGTTAAAGAAACTTTGGTACATCTACACAATGGAATACTATGCAGCTGAATACTATGCTAAGTGAAATGAGTCAGAAAGAAAGAGACAGACATATAAAAAATTTAAATCTTATTGAATCACTGTGATATAGTTAAAAGCTTTCATGTTTGGGTTACAATCTCACAATGCTCAAACATCCATCCCTCCACCAGTGCACTTTCCCCACCACCAATATCCTGGGTATAACCCCCTTTTTCCACCCTTCCCCTGCCTCCATGGCAGACAATATTCCCCATACTCTCTCTCTACTTTTGGGCATTATGGCTTGCAACACAGACACTGAAAGGTCATCATGTTTGGTCCATTATTTAATTTCGGCATGCATCTCCCATCCCAACTGGTTCCTCCAGCCATCATTTTCTTAGTGATCCCTTCTCTATTCCAACTGCCTTCTCCCCTCCACTCATGAAGCAGTCTTCCAGCAATAAGCAATCCTCCTGGCCCTTGTATCTACTGTCCTTGGGTGTCAGCCTCATGTGATGTTATTCTATACTCCACAGGTGAGTGCAGTCCCTGTATATCTGTCCCTTTCTTTTGAAGTCAGCAGATTTTATTTTCTGCCACTCTCCTCTGCTCCCTGCTCTCATCTCACTTAGGAAGAGGCCCTAGGGGTGCATTCCTATTCCAGAAGGAATGGATTGAGGGTGCAGAGGCTTCCTGCAGGGTGCAGAGCTGCCAAGACAAAGAGTAGCCAGGCAGAATAAATATTCTTCATTTCTTTTTTTCCCTCTTTCTTCACTGTCCTTTCTGGGAGACACTCCACTAAATCTTAAGAGTCTCTTTGATCAGAAGCTTTGGGTTAATGTGCAATCTAAACATATTGTCCTAAATTCTCCACCTAACCTCTTGGTTATGTATATGCACGTTCTTATTTCTGTGGTGGCTATAATCAACAATTGTTGTATCAGTTTTACTTGGATCAACTCACAAATCTAACTTTAAGGTGTGGCGGGAAATTTGGAAGATCAGAGCAGGGTCTTTAGCTGTGCATCTTAGAGGAATGGAAGGGCAGCATGAACCTGGAAGCTTCTGTGATATAGCTATGATCAGCTCACCACTAAGCTACTAACCCAGTGACTGGGTGTCTTATCTCTCTGCATTAGTTCTGGTACAGAAGTGAACATTCACTTACACGTTTCCATAATTTATCCTGACAACAAATTAGAAATGATGTACACTTGAATTTTACTTAAAAATCTATTTATCTTGAGCCCTAGAAAGGTCAAACAATTTTCATTTCTTTGGGGTGGGTTAGGGGTTGAGTCACACTCAGCAGTGTTTAGAAGGTATTGAAATGTGAGCCCTAGCTGTGTAGGGGTGAATATTTGCAGAGGCAGGGATCTAAGTGGGGTTGGTCACATACAAGACCAATGCTTTACTCCCTGTACTAACTTTCTGGCCCCCAAATCAAAGTATTTTTAAGGATCAACATATTTTGAGTTTGGAACTTGTATCGTCATTAAACATTTAAGAGTCTCTGCACTGCCAATAGAAATTACAGTTGCATCTGTAGATTAAAGTGATTCTTGATTTAGTTTGGAGTTCACTTCAATGCTTGCTGTTGTTGCTTGAATAATGGAGCTAGTGTGGGTGTTGGCAAACATTTTTCTGTATAGAAGCAGACAGTAAATATTTCAGGCTTCCAGGACTATCTGTCAAAACTTCCCCGTTCTACTGTTGTAATGCAGAAACACGTGTAGACTGTAAATACGTGCATGTCCTAATAAAACTTTATTTATAAAACACAGGTGGCCTTTGGGCTCTAACTGTTCGACCCCTGTACCTGCAGCTCTCTTTCATTTATCTTATGACCCATAGACAGTCAACATCATTACCATGAGCCCAGTACAATGGAGGAGCTTCATCAATAATGATTTAATGAAAAAGCAGGTGAAAGACATGCGAGAAATAAAATTGCTTGATTAAATATTGGAGAGAGCAGTAATAAAATGTGGATTACTAAGGCCATAGTAACAGACAAGAGAAAAAGACATTAGTTGGGGGCTCCGTGACTTGAGATGGAGTTGCTTGTGCTTATCATCACTGAACAAAGTGTGAAGGGGCATGCTTCACTGGTGGAGGTGAGACACTGGAGAGATCTTGGCCTTTGAGCCTCTGTATCTTTATCAAAGAAATGATAAGTTTACTTTCATCTTCAGTATAATAGAGCAGATGTGTGGTTGAAGGGAGGGAGAGAGACCCAGCTAGATTCTGGCACTATGACTTAGATGTTGGGGAATCTTCCAGCTCTCATTTGAACATTGAAGGGAAATGAAATGGCTTAATACAAGGTTTCTTACCCTTGATACTGTTGACTTTCTGGGCCAGAAAATTCTTTGCTGAGGGGACAGAGGGAATGTCTGATGCATCCTAATATATTTAGCAGTACCCTTATTCTCCATCTACTAGATGCTTGCAGCACCCATAAAATTTGACAACCAAAAAAACTCTTCAGACATTGCCAAATGTTTTTCCCTGAGGTGAATACCACTGGTTTAATGGAATAACAGAGAGCATGCTTGGAAGATCGGAGATTCAGCTGACAGAACTCTTTATTATTAATAGTATGTTGTATTATTGAAGTCTGAATTCTCTCACTTTTGAATAAAATTCCTTTTATTTCCCGAGCCACTTTCTGTCTCCCAAAGGGAAACTTGGGGTGTTTTATTCTAGATGTCAAGGATTTCTCCTGATATATCGTTGTTGCTCAGAGGTTCACTCCTGGGAAGAGTTACACTTTGTATGATGTTCTGTTGAGTTTATGTTCCAGGATTTTTAACATACAATATTTTAACACTGCCAGCCTTGTATTTGAAAGTATGGTCAGAATCCACCTATTCCAAGAAATCTTCCATCTTTCTGCAACTGAGAAGACTTGGAGGGTTAAGAACTCAGAGTTTTGTTGAAATAGGATGAAGGTCTGAGGTAGTAAGTAGCTTGTACTCAAAGGAAACAGTAATATACACTAAACCTACACAGTGGTCACTTTCCAACTGATCATGCACTTGGGCCACAGCTGGCAATCCTCAGGGGTTACTGTTTCAGGAATCACTACTGGAAGCTGGGAATTGAACCCAGGTCAGCTGCATGCAAGGCAAGTGCCTTAACCACTGTACAATCTCTCCAGTCCCATATAAAAAGTTTTGTATAACTTCTTTGTGTTGTAAAAAATAGAAATTCGACATCGTGCATTCACCTCAGTAGTACTGTTCAATGGCTGCTGTTCTACTGGTATCTGACAAGACTTCCCTTGACCCTGGACTTCTTGGAAATCATGAAATCTGGCTACTCAGGGTTTCTCGTGGTCCTTGGGCTAGGAGCTGCCGATACTGAAATCATGGTGGTGTGTGTGTTCAGTGCTGTCCCTGCTCAGGTGGCCATCAGAGTTATCATCTGCAGTAAGGTGTTTGACAAGCCCCTGGGCAGCAGAAGACAACCACCACCAGCCTTTTGAGTCTTCTGCTGACTTCAAGGAGTCCCCCTTTCAAACTTCACTCTGCCCCACTGGCACACAGTCAGGTTGTGGTCTGACTTGGACCCAGAGCTTGGAAAACTCCCCCTCCCCTTTAATTCATTAAAACTTGTCCAGTGTCTTCCCAGTACCAATATTGGAAAGCACCAGTGAGAGTCAGAATCACTGAACTGGCCCTAAGCTAGGCTTCAGGCCCTCCAAGTTGACTGGCCAACTGCTGTGGCTAACCAGCACCATCCTGCCCTCGTCTCTAGCAAAGCCCTAAAACCCCTCAAGCCTGTGATCCATCATATCATTTTCTCATTTATGCTGGCACTGGATAATGGCCTTATCTTCCCAGGAGCATTCAGATTTATTAGGGAAGACGGCATTTACGAAATCATTTCACTATTTTCCTGGGCAAGCACCCTAAACTGCGTGCACTATCTTCCTGCTTCCTCCCTTTGAACAACAGTTCATCACCCACAACGAAAATAACCGAGGAGGCCCAAGTAAATGGTTCGCATTTCTTTTCTGTCTTTGGTGGATCGTTGGCTGGTGACCCCTGCTCTGGATTTGGGAGAGAGCATTGGAGAGCCGGGTTCCCACCCACTGTAGGCCAGACTTGCAGGTGATAAGATGCAGACAGGATGGCAGGGAGGCCTGGGCGGCCATCTGTTAGGCTCGTTGGCAGAGCAGCTCCTGCCTGGGATCCAGAAGTTCAGGAGAGAAAATGATTCAGAAAAGCCAAAGGTGATCTGGAGGGGAGGAATCTTGCCTCCCTTGTATTTTGCCTTCAGGTTGGCCGTAAAAGAGAAATTTCGCTGCTGAGGGGTGCAGTTACTTGAACACAACTAGAGAAATAGGGATAGACCGTCTCTCATTTCTAGGGAAGGGCCTCAACAAGATGCAGACTGCAGTTCAGCATTCACAGTGGACACAAATCTCCCCAGTGCTTTGTCTGGGTGTGGAGCCTGTTCTCTCAGCACTTTCGAGCTATGTTGGGTTGGACCCACGCTTTACCCAGCAGGCTTCTGTCTCTTCCTAGAACAATGCTGGTCTGGACCCTCCCGAGTTATTGTGAGGTAGAAGTAAGGGTGTGTGCGACATCCTGACCTCAGTGCCCCTTGCCTGCTCAGTTCTCTGTAAGGGGCCTTGAATACGGACTTTGAGGTATACAAATGTCTGCCTCCTGGCCAAAGGGAAGGACACTGAGGTTCTGCCTTCATTTGTTGTTCCATTAACCTTCCTCCAACATGATCTCTGAGTGAGAAAACCATCAAGATACTAAGACAGGACCCAAGAGATCACACAGGGGCAAAGGTACTTCCCTGGCAGGCGGCCAACTCCTATTGGATCCCTGGCCCAACCTGGTTCCCTGGGCTGCATCTCTGGAGACCTCCAAGCATCACTAGGTGGTCTGGCTATTCCCCAGCCTCTGGTGCTATGCCCTCTGATCTGTGCATTGAGCTGCAGGCCCAATTGGCCAAGAATTGCCAAGGAGTCTCCAGGTGCTCTGACTAGCTTGAGAGGTCTCCTTCATGAGAAGAGAAGAAAATAATAAGACACTAGAAACAGAGCTTTTCTGTGCCGTCAGGGGACTGAGTCTCTGGTTAGGTGACCAGGGCAGTGATCAGCCCTCCCATATAAGTGCTGCCTTCTGCTGGGAGCCCAAGGGGGGAAAGAGCAGTGGGAGACAGGCGCATCTGGTGTTGAGTAGGTTCAAGCCCTGAGGTGACAAGCAGGGGCACTCACTCTGCCCATTGGCTTTTGATGCCCCCCAAGTATCACTCCACCTTCAGCCCCTACAGATTTGTAGGGGTAGTCCAGATGTCTACTTAGGGGTAATGGGCAGGTCCAAATGAGCATTTGGGGGGTGAGTCCTCTCTGAAGATCCCCCCTCAAATCAATCATTTCCACCTCATGGGATATCTTCAGGGTCCACGGAACATGCCTGGCATGTGAAGAACCTGAGTACCATCCCCGGCACCATACAGTTCTGGCATGGTTCCATGAGCAGCCCCGGGGAAAAACCGGAGGCCCCAAGCATTATGGTAACCCAAGCATTGAGCCTTCCAACCTGGTTGGCCCAGGACTTCTGGGAATGACCCCCAGTTTGTCCTTCCCAGCACTGCTTGGGAGACCCTCCCCACCCACCAAAGAATATCTGAATATCTTCACAACCAGGCTACTGAATTTGGGAATAATTGGTTTTGCTGGCTTAAGCAGAGAACAGTAAGCCTGTGAACTGTTTAGAAGACATGTGTCAGAGAGAAACTTAAAAAGTGGGCTGGACTCATTTCACTCAGAATGATACTCTCCATGTTAATCCACTTATATGCAAATTTCATGACTTCCTCTTTTCTAACAGCTGCATAGTATTCCATTGTGTAGATGTACCAAAGTTTCTTTAGCCAGCCATCTGTTCTCGGGCACTCGGATTTTTTCCAGATTCTGGCTATTGTAAACAGTGGTGGGGGAGGGGTGGGGGGGAGGTGGGAGGGATACTGGGAACATTGGTTGTGGCGAATGGGCACTGGTAGGGGGATGGGTACTCGATCACTATATGACTAAAACGTAAGCATAAAAGTTTGTAAGTCTGTAACTGTATCTCACAGTGATTCATTAAAATTTTTAAAACATTTTTTTAAAGTGGGCTGCAGTAGAGACAGTGGTGCCAGAACTCAAGCCCCCCTGGTAGTTACTGAACCATAAAATGTTGGTACTACAGCCACAGGGACACTGAAGGCATGTCATCAACAAAGAAAACTTTGATTTGCACTTCGAGAAACTGAGGTTCCCTAACAACTGGGTGAAGAGCCCAAGTTACACATTGGACTCTTGGTGCAGTCCATGTTCCTGTCACCCCACATTCCCCTATCCACAGCTCCCCCAGATGCACTGGGACTGTTCCTGCTTCGGATCCCAGCAGAGCCTTGAAGCACCCTAAACAGAGCCTTTCAGAGCCATCAGGGGACTGGGTCTCTGGTTAGATGACCAGGATACAGAGCAGCCCTCCCTTACAGGGTTATGGTTTAGTCTGTGTTTCCAGCAAGCACAGAAATGGTTGATAGGGAAAAAAACATAATAAAGTTCCAGCCAGATGCCCAAATTAAAACACTAAATTTCTTTGGAGTTTGTATGCTCCAAGCAATGTAAATAAAGGTGATAAAGATGCGGGCTGAACCCCTCTGCCCATCCATCAGTCTCGACCGAAGGCTCTCTCCCGGGTTTGTTTAGGTATTTCCACCCATCACCCACACCTCTTGGCATTTCTGAGATACAAGGGGGAGGGTTCCATTTGTCATCCTGATTGTCCTCCCCTGGGTTCTTGGAGCAGCGGTCTCAGCATTGCCTTTTGCATGAAATATGAAGCTCAGGGATAGAACCAGGGCATTTCAATGCAGGCAGGATTCACTTGGGAAGGCTGGTGTTCTGCCCTCATCGTCTCATCTGCATGCATGTGGCTTCCGACCATTTGTAAGAGAGTTTTGGGTGCCCATAAAAGAGCTCCCAGGATCCTCAGGCAGCTGTCCGGGCTGCCTGTCACCAAATCAGTGGGCAATGTGGTTCATACCTGCGGGGTCACCCAGTTGCTCTATCATGTGCCGCTATTTGTGTAAGAACTTTCTCTTTTGCTTTTGTTTCATCTCTCAAGGAGCCAGCAAGCCAATCTCCTTGGTTACCTGGCTGTGTGCCTTCACTAGCCTCTGAGTTCCAGTTTCAATCCCCAACTCCACATGCTCCTGACCTGTCATCCTCTTGGGTCACCTGACACACAGTTTCCCGTTTGAGCAATGGGACTGGGATAGTCGCTCATATCTTGTTGGGTTTCCAAATATGATGGCCTCTCACTACCTATATTGCAAACCATAATACCCATAAAGTAGAGAGAGAATAAGAGGAAAATTATCTGTCATAGAGGCAGGGGGAGTGGTGGGACGGGGTAGGGGAGGGATACTGGGGACATTGATGGTGGAAAATGTACACTGGTGGAGAGACCGGTGTTCGATCATGGTATGACTAAAACTCAAACATGAAAGTTTTGTAACTATAGCTCACGGTGATTCGAACAAAAATTATATCATGCCTTGTAGGGTTTTGATAAAGAGCAAGTGAGTCCATATATGTGAGGCGCTGTGCTAAGTGCTCAGCGCATCTGTGCTAAGGATTCAGTGGACATGGGCTGTGAGCACTTAGAACCAGGGCTCCCATGGACCTCAACGCTGCCAAGGGACTGCTCTGGGGAGGGGCACTGAAGCCAGTGAGGCAGCACAGTTTCAGATGGCATCTTGATTTTTCAAATATAAACCCCAGAGTGTATCAAGTCCTAATATCCTCATTTATTTTGTGGCTTGATCTATGGGGCTTCCCACGTGTTGGTGGCAGAAAGAACTCCCCGAGTGCCCACTGCTCTCTGCATTCACCCTTAAATATGCCCAACCAAAGTCTTATCTCTGACAGCTCGTGCATCATCCTCCCCAGCGAGGGAGCCCCACTGATTCACTGACGACCCTCCATTAATTTCAGGATCATTTTTTCCTCCATTATTTACAGCTTGCCTGATGAGATTTCTAGCTCTCCTTGTGAAACAAGGAGAGGCTTTGAGGCTGGATGCTGGGAAAGGTGGGGGGAGGGGGAGAGAGAAGGGACAGGTGGCTGCTGAGTCCCACCCTTTCTTTGCCTCATTGACTGATTCCATTTAGAAGGTCCAGGTGGTAGGGTGCAGATACCCCTGTCTAGGGCAACACACTGGAATAGGACCCTTTTATATTCTAGTGGCAAGTGAAGATCCCACCCGGAAATTCACAAGCACCTCCTGCCTCCAGCTGGTTGCATGGCTGGACACATCATCTTTCTGTTTTCTCATCAGAGGAAAAAAAAATAAAGACGAGTAGAGTAGATGCATCATAACTTCATCCCACTCTTGTGTCTTTGGGGTGCACTCAGGATATGGTCTCCTGGAGGTTTTAATCTCCTAAAGCAGAGGAAGGAAGATGGGACAGTAACGGGGAGACAGGAAGGTGGGGACTGACATTTTCTGGGTGCTTCGGAAGGACCAGACACTCTTGACCACTGCAAGTTCCTGTTTCATCCTTAGGTCATACTCTATCATCACAAAATAGGCAACTAAGTTACGAAGAGGTTAAGTGATGTACACTTGTTCAGATGAAATTCGGAGTGCACCAGGACCCCCCGGTTTCTGTTTCTCCCCTCCCTTCTCTCTGTTGTTGATGTGGTTACTGCATACACACTTGATTGTGGTCCGGGCACATGTAGGAGTGGTGCTTGCCACACTCCTGTAGTAACCATGTGTACTGTGGTGTACACATGCTCGGGGGTAGTCACGGTTTTGAGTTGGGGTGGCTGTGCACAGTCTGGTTGTGGGAATGGTCAGGGAGTGTGCCATTGCTCGCACACATGCTTGCCAGGGATTGTACTTCCTGCTGTGGTGCTCACACATTTTTTTCCTCATATACTCTTGGCTTCGGTGTAAATGTGCAGCAGCATCACTTGTGGCTCCAGGGATCTCAGACAGCAGAGCTGCCAGTCACAGAGAGCAGAGGTGCCAGCATCACGCTTGGCACATATGGTGGTGCTTGTAACCTCATGTTTGTGAGACAGGTGCTTTGGCAGATCCTCCCCCTGGTGCCCTGCACCTGTATTTGTAGCAAACATGTGTCCCTCTTGAATGAAGTACATAATTACAATGTATGACAATGCATACCAGGAGATCGGTACCTGTCAGGTATATGAAGTGTGGGTAAGGGATACTTTGCCCAGCTGGAAATAAGGGGTTCGTTGACTGGAGCAGACTGTGCTTGAGTTTCTTCTTGGAAGACAGGTGGTTCTTCTCTGGGTGAAAGATATAGTCAGGACTCTGGGGAGGACTTGATTGAGGGGTACAGACACACTGGGCGAACACATGGCTTGTAGGGGGAAACCGATAGTGTCGGGATTGAGCTCTAGGTCTGAGTGTGATGGGAGTTGAGAGAGCATTGAGAGTGGAAATAGGACAAATTTGTAAGAGTCTTGTAAGCTAAGAGGAGAAACCCAAATTTGACCCAGGGGCAATGGAAAAGAAATTGAATCATTCTAGGGTTTGACTGGTAAAATGGCATGTATAGTCATAATATTGTACAGCCTTTGCCACTAACTTGTGCCTCATATTTATTAGCAGCCATTCATCTTTCCCTGTCCCCTAGCTCTTGTGAACAGTAATGTGCCTTGTTTTGTATCTTCGTGCACGTGTCAAATCAATGCTGTCGCACTAACATGTGCCTGTCCTACCGCACTTATTTCACTCAGCATCATGTCTTCAAGGTTCATCTGCCTGATAACTTGCTACCTCGGTCTTGTATTCCTTTTCACGGATGAGTAATATTACACAGTTGACTCACCCACATTTTATTTATTCCTGATTTGATACACATGTGATTTCTTGGCATGTTCTGGTTATTGTGAATAGTGCATTGATCATTTTAGGTTTGGGGCTCAGGGGCTGGATTGATAGTACAGTGGGTAGGCACTTGTCTTGCACAGTCAACTTGAGTTCAATCCCTAGTGCCCCATATGATCCCCCATGCACCACCAGGAGTAATTCCTGAGTGCAGAGCCAGGAATAATACCTGAGAACTGGGTGTGGCCAAAAAAGCACAAAAGAAAACTAACCAACCAAACAAACAAACCAAAAAACCCAACTTGGGGGCTCAGCTCAACAACTCAGACCAACATGCAATCATCACCCAACTTTATTATGTGCCAGCCAATCTATAGATTTAATGGCGAGAGCTCTGTATGTTTTTTTGTGTGTGTGTATATTTATCTGTGTGCGTGTTGTATGTGCGCACATGCTGTTCTAAAAGTGTTACCACCTGCTTCTCCTTAAATCCCAAGTATTAGGGAAACATTAGATAACTTTGAAATTGTTGGAGGCTCTATAAATTCTATTTAAATTCACAATGAAAGTTTCCTCAGGCAGAAAATGGGACTGATGAGGGCACTCACTTCTGAGAGAGCTGAGGTTATTAAATGTGTTCATTTATGGAAGGCACGGATAGCAGTGCCAGCAGATTTGAAGTCCCCACTGCATGTTGGTTGTGATCATTACCGTAATTATTATCATTGTCACTATTGGCGCTGCACCCACTCTGCCCCATGTTCTCTGGGCAGCCGGAAGCTGAGATCAGGTTCCTGGGACTCAGCCAGTCCTCGAGGATGCTCTGCTGGATAGACTTTGGACACCTGTCTGAGTAACCCCTCCCACCCCACCCCTTCTTTCTACCTGCTCTTTCTGGAATGCCTGTTGAGGCCCTGGTATGAGACAGCACTCTGCCCCAGAGTGAAGACCCAGACCCTATCCAGGGTGAGTATAGCCTAGTCTGGAGAGTGACAGACAATGGCTACCCCAGGCCTGAAATTGAGTTCCCCCTTCACTGCTTGTTTGCTGTGTGACATGGCCTACATCCATAATCTTCCTATGCCTCTGTTTCCCCATCTGCCAAATTGCACACTGTGATTGAGTCTTGCTCCTGGTGAGGTCTGAATGAGATGGTGAATGCAAATGCACTCAGGGCAGCACCTGGTGCCTGCCTCCTGAAAGGTCTGAAAGAGGAGAAATCATATGTGCATACATTACAAGTTGGGAAGGGAATTTCTAAGGGAACTTTTAATAGCCTTAAGAAGTTCAAAGGAGAGTGAATGTCTCCGGCTAAAATGGGCTGTGGCAATTTGATTTGGGATCTTGTGAAGAAATAATACTAGTTCTGCTTTTTTAGTGCTTACTGTGTTCCAGGAATTAAGCTAAGTACCTTCATTTTTGTGATATTTGACTACAGGCCTACAAAGTGATGTCTCTCGTAAGGTGGATTACATGTTTAAACCTTCTCAGCAAACCTATAAGGTACTAACCGGTGATAGATGAGAGCAAAACCTTACCCAAGGTCACCCCATATCTCTGTGGGGAGGAAAGGAATAGAACTCAGGATTCTCTTCCCCAAAATCCCTCCTGCCAAGCGCTAAGAGGCTAAACACAGTTTTAGGCAGGTCATTCATGAAACAAGAATAATGTGGTAGGTAGTCCACTAGTGAGTCCTCTCTGGTTGGGAATTTAGATTAAAAGTAGGATTTCACTCAGAGTCCCTAGATTAAAGCAATGCAGACCGACATGGATGGATGGTAGAATTTTCCAAAGGGCCAGAGACTTTGGAATCAAATATTATGAACTCTAGTTCTAGCCCTGCCACTTACTAACTGTGCATGACCTTGAGCAAAGTGGCCTTGGTTTTGTCATCTTTAAAATGTTCATAGTAGGGTTGGACAGATGGTACAGGGATACAAGTACATGCCTTGCATCCACCCACTCCAGTGCATTTGCTTGAGCACAGAACTAGGAGTAAGCCCTGAGCACCAGGGGGTAGAGCCAAAAATCTAAACAACAGAAAAAAGGAAGTAGCATTTGGATTAGTTGTAATAATCATGAGGCTCCTGAGAGCAGATGTGTGTGGAACTTTGTCAGTGAAGCCGCTTGGTCAGACTCCAGTTCAGTTTCAGTGTCTTCATCCTTATAATCAAAGTGCCAGTTCAGTGGCATAGACGGGTCTCTAGCAACTCTGCTTGCTCTGGAAGCTGGAGCCATCCTGCCCACCGAGTCTCTCCCAAGGCACTTCTTAAAAATACCACAGATGGGCAGCCAGGGTTGGAGGGTGGAGCACATTCCTGGAACTTCCTCCTCCTAGGGGAGCTGCCATGTGAAAAAAAAAAAAAAACTGGAGACAGAGGCTGAATCCTTTGTGCACTGTCCCATTGGGGCCTAGACCAGGCCACCCTAGTTGACACTTGCTAATGGGGCTAGATGGTGGTGACAGGTTGGGAAGAGGAGGCTGGAGCCAAGTCCATTCCAGGTTGTCAGTGCGACTATGGGCACAGTGTGTGTCATCTGAACCATGGGTGCTGCATGTCGGGTGGGGGTGCTGCTTGCTTCTGAGTGTGGAAAGTAGGTGTGTCTGCTTTAAGTAGAGCTTTGGCTTGGCTCAATCTCGCAGTGCCTTTTAGCCAGCCCCCTCGCACAAGAAGACAGCGAACTAGCAGACCCCACTGGGACCTTCTCTGAGCTGTCGACTGAACCTCAGAACCTCCCAGGGGCCTTGCTCTGAGTAGAAGACCCCAGTCTGAGTCTGCTTTCCTCTGGGAAGTGTGAGGTCTCCCACGTGGTGTTTAGGGGGCCTTGGGGCCCTATTTGTGATTTGAGACCAACTGGATGCGATGCCACTCAGGTCCTGCTGTGCCCCGGGCACCTGTGCCACCCCAGCAGTCCTTGGGGCTACTAGGGAACGTACTTGACGGTGCTCAGGGCTGCATCCTATAATGCTTGAGGGGCAGTGAGTGCCAGGGATTGGTGCCAGGCCAGGCACATGCCTAGTATATGCCATCATCACTGTGCCTGTTCCAACCCCACCTCTATCCACTTTCTTCCCTTCTCTTTGTACCTCCTTCTATCTATCTGCCGTGTCCGCCGCAACCCACCCAGTCTGGCTGCTGAATGGAGCCTCCTCCTCCAGGCTTCCCTTTGCTTTGTTTGACTTAGTTGACTCCGGGGAACTGGACAGAACACAAGAGAACAGCAGGCCAAGGAAGTTGCAACCCCCAAGAAAGCTTAAGCCTCGGCTTCCTGTCAGGGCAGACCAGAACACGGCTTTGCACAGGGACCCGCCGCTTCTGTGCTTGTCTGGTGCAGAGTCAGCTGTTCCGGCAGCAGCCACGGGGGCCATTTTCAAAGAGGGCACAGATTTCTCTCCTCATTCACCTTGCGAGCTTGCAGAGGTCAGCGGTGCTTCTGTCTCTTCTGAAGCACAGTGGACATTTACTAAATGCTGACTGCTCAGAAGTCGGTGAGGTAAGCTCTCAGAAACTAAGCGTTGGGAGGAGGAGACTGTATTGATAGCTCTTCATTGGAAAGTATGGGTTTTCTTAATAATTGGCCTTTCTGGAACTTTTTTAAAAATCACAACAGACAGTGATAAATGGTATTGGTTCATGAAATAAAATGCCTCTGGGATTTCTGGCATTTTTGTAAAATATTAATTAATGCCTGTCAAAATGTCCTCTTTCTTTTAAGTCTTCCCTAAAATGAAATTCAGACTGTGCGCTTACCTCCTCATGCTGATTCATCTTATAATGACGGTGTTAAAAGCATCATCTTTAAGAATCAAATCCAACAAACCTAGTCTAAATCATGGCTCTGTTACTGAAATAGTTGAATGTCTGAGAACGTTGACTTAACTATAGTGTCTCTCATTTTCTTTTCCTATTTTAATTCCCCACCAAAGAGAAAGTTTTATGTATTGATCAAAATCCCCCAGACCCTATTGGAAGAACAGCACCACTCTGGTCACTAAACACTCAGTAGAGTTCACTAGTTTGTTCAACAAGCCTCTTTGTGTCCTGACCCTGTGCTGAACGCAGCTTGGTTCATCTGCGAAGACACTGATTAGATGCTGATGGGGCCGCTTCCATTTTTGAGCTGACCGATGTGGACAAATTCAGCCTTTCCCAGAAATAGTTTCTGAGGTGGTGTATGACCAAGAACCAAAGACCTTCTTGTTCCCTCCAAATCTCTTCCCCCCGTGTCCCCACCTGCTTCCCCCAGACATTACCAAAAGTTTCACCTGAACAAACAGGAAGCACATATCGTTTGGTATGAGGTGATGTCTGCTTTCATTTTAAACATCACAGGTAAATTTCTAGTCTGTTACCAGAAACCAAAATATTGACAAGGCACCCGTTTCTCAGAGAGCTTCCCGGAGCCTCTGTCACGTGACCTCTGGGTGGTGGTTCCCCACCCATAGGTAGAAGATGGGAGAAATCAGGGGCAATTCTCAGTGTGGGTAACACTTTATGAGGCATTCTTTGCTTTCCCATCCTACATGTTTCCTGCATGTGTTCAATTTCTTTAAGCATCTGCAAACAGTTCAGAGGGTAATACCATTAATTAGACCAACAAAGTAATGGAAGGAAGGAAGCCGCCTCACAGTAAACTAGCCTTCTCTGTCATTGACCGAACGGGCCCTTCTGGTTGTCAGTCCCGCTCCTTACCATGCAAGGATAATGCTTGGCTTGTAATTAAGACCAAGAAAGGAATCTCACTCTTCTCCATGAGTGGAAAATGAACAGTTTAAAAGCAGAGGACCGATGGATCACTTAGAGAAGCCAAAGAGACATTCCCCCCAAAAAGTCCCCAAACAGACTTGACTGATAATTAGCAGCTGAAAGATTTCCAGTGATATTTCATCCATCTTTAAGAGAGAGAGTGAGAGAGAGAGGGAGAGAGAGAGAGAAAATCTTTAAGATTATTTTGACAAGACCGAGTTTTGACTGAAGTGGGGGGGGGAAGCTAAAAGCGTTCTTTTAAAATGTAATTATGTGAAATTTCAATTATCAGCCTCTCTTTCAAAAGTCTCTCGTTCAGCAGGCAATTAGTCGACTTGAAAGAGGGCTGGAAGGTTTGCACAGCATGCAGTGTTCTGGCATCCCCGGGACAGACACTCTAGGTAAAATTTACTGTTTCCAGCTTCCTTGGAAAGAGAGCATGTGGGATGGAAACAGCCATCTGGGCTAGCAAAGGGACATAGACCTTGTCCTTCAACTGTGGTCTGCTTGGATAGTTGAAAGAGTTGGAAGTTTGCTGATGGTCCCTCCAAAATATGCCCCCACCACAATCATGTAGTGGCTTCATGATTGGACATTGAAGTCAGTACACCACACATGCCACACTAGCTAAAAAGTGCAATGTTATGACATTGGATTGAATAAATAAAATACGTGAATTTAGTTTCTGTCTTACCCCTTAGCTGGTTCGTACAACGTTTTTATTGTTCCTGGTCCACAGGTGTAAAAAAGGCGAAATAATATTGCTGTGGATTTTTTTTAAACCTCCCTCTCTTCTTAGACCTTGCCCCTACTGGGTTTTCCCATTTCCCAGTGGAGGAAGAGAGGAGCCTAGTAGATGCTAAAGGATTTTTGATCAGTCATAGATTTAGATCCAGATGCAGCTCTGAGCATAATCCCCACCCTTTCAACAGGCACTGCGCATAAGATTCTTTTCATGAGGCCAGAGTGACAATACAGTGGGCAGGGTATTAGATTTGCACTTGACTGACCTGGGTTCAATCACCGGCACCCCATATGGTCCCCAACCAGGAGGGATCCCTTACTCCTGCTATTCGTCCGGTTTCCCAGAGTCAACCAAGTCAGAAAAAAAAAAAAAAAAGCAAAAGGCCCAGGATTTACAGAAGAGAAGCCTAAAAGAAGAGGCAGAATCAGGGATAAGTCCTGAGCACAGCCAGGTATGGCCCAAAAAAACAAACAAAAAAATTTTTTTTTTCTCCATCATGCCTGGTGTGGCTGAGGAATGACGGAGCAGCCAGCCAGACTGGCCCTGGGCATGTGTGAGCGCCATCAGAGCCTTTCGTTCTGCCCCGGCCTCTGCACTGCCTGTGTGCGTCATGCTGCGTTAATGACTCTGGCTGTCAATCACATGGCACCATTATTTAAATTCATCAGGGTTTAGATTCTGACACATTCACCAAGTGCTAAGGATGAAATGGAAAGCTCAGCCATTAGGCAGTAAAGTTAGTCTTCGTCAGAGCAGCTCGCTTTTTTAGACCACTTGACTTTGCCCTCCTGCAGGAAGGAAACTTAGAGAAGCAGATTCTCCGGCTGTGTGGGTAACCCAGGAGGCAGATAGAAAAGGGAAGGTCCAAGTGGTCAAATGGCCTGAGGAGGGCCAATGGGGTTCCTGAGATGGAACCTGGCTCTGCCCTCTGCATTCCTGCCATCCCCTCCTGGTGAGGGTATTTGCATTCCTCTCCACACCCTTCATGCTGTCATTCCTTCCTGCCTCCAAGCTGCAGCCTGAGAGAGCCCTGTCAAATGCAAGTCTTCTGTGTAATTTGACTTTTGAAAACACTCAACTATTTTTTAATATTAATTTTTATTTTATTGAATCACCACGAGGTAGAGCATTACAAAGCTGTTCATGATTGGATTTCAGCCATACAATGTTCCAACACCCATCCCTCCACCAGTGTAATTTCTGAGCACCAAATGCCCTCAGTTTCCCTCCCACCACTCCAAAGCAACCCCCACCCCAGCCTGCCTCTACCTCTATGGCATGCACCTCTTCTCTCTCTATCTGTCTCTCTGTCTGTCTGTCAGTCTCTCTCTTTCTCTTTCTCTCATTTAGGCATTGTGGTTTTCAATATAGATTCTGAAAGGTTATCGTGTATATCCCTTTACTTACTTTCAACATTCAGGCCAGAATGACCATTTCTAGCTAATTTTGTCATAATAGACCCTCCTCTATCTTAACTATCTTCCACTCTTGTGGTAATTTCCAACTATTAACCAATCCTCCAGCCCATTTCCCCTGGTCTTTCACACAGACGACCCAGGTTTTATTCCCAGCATCCCATCCCATGGTACCCCGAGCACCGCCAGGAGTAATTCATGAGTGCATGAGCCAGGAGTAACCCCTGTGCAATGCCAGGTGTGACCCAAAAAGCAAAAAAAAGAAAAGAAAAGAAATAAATATGTGTATGTTACATTCATTGTCACGTGTAAGTTGTCCCAGTGGAAGTGAATGTGAGTGTGTGTGTGTGTGTGTGCGCATGTATGTGTATGAGTTGAATGTGTGTGTGTGTGTGCGCGTGTATGAGTTAAGTCTGTGGGTGTGTGTTTAGGTGTGTGTATGGGTATAAATGAATGTATGAGTATGAGCATGAGTATAAATGAGTATATGAGTATGTATGAATGTGATTGTGTGTTGTGAGAGAAGGTGTGTGTGTGTGTGCGTGTGTGTATGTCTATATACCCTGATCTTCAGGGAGAGGCTAGGTCATCTATGACCCTGAACTAGAATAAGCTAGGTGGAAAAGAATGCATGAATACAAATGATAGTTGAATATTAGAAGCACATAGGGTCTATGTTAGATGTCATAGTTTAGGGATTTTTTTAGTGGACACAATAGAGACAACTCATGTTTGCATCAATTAGCTTTTGATCAATTGATCAACTTAGTTTCATTTTAAGTCATTTCACTTAAAGTCACAGTTTTCAAGAACCTATCAGAAATGAAATTAAGTGAGCACTTAATAATTGAGTGCACTTCTATGTTTATTGCAGCACTATTCATAATAGCCAGAATCTGGAAACAACCCAAGCGCCCGAGACAAATGACTGGATAAAGTAACTAAGATACATCTACATAATGGAATACTATGCAGCTGTTTAGGGAAAATGAGATCATGAAATTTGCCTATAAATGGATGGACTTGGAGAGTATCATGCTGAGTGAAATGAGTCAGAAGGAGAGGGATAGACATAGAATGACTGCATTCATTTGTGAAACATAAAAAATATGTGTATGTTCGGGGCTGGAGCAGTAGCACATATTTAGAACATGTAAGAAGCATGAGTATCCAGAGAAAACTCATATAGGTGTGTTGAGAATGGAACTTCCACCTAGATAGTGGCCCCATCCAGAGTCTATCTTTTTTTAATCTCATCATTATAAAGGGGGCCCAGAAGTTAGATGGCTCAGGGACCAGAGCACATGCTTTGTATTTAGGAACCCCGCATTTAGTTTTCAGGTTCAGTTCCTCTTTTTATCCCCTCTCCCCAGCAAAAAAAAAAAAAAAAACAAAAAAAACATAATGAAGTGACATTGAACACAGGGACACCATAAAAAAAAAACTATGGTGAGTGAGGTAGCATTATTGCAGAACCTGTGTGAGATGAGGTTTGGGGTTCAGAATGAACCACCTGTGCCCCTTGAGGCTCCATAAGCTCTGTGGGCTTCTTGCCCTTGTTTTATTTGCTGCCATTGCCCCCAAGGGCTGCACTCAGCCCTGCCAGGGTCCTTACAGCACCTCCAGATTGCCCCACACTGTGCCTGCAGATCTCCTCTCTGTTCTTCACGCCCTGCAGGAGACCCTCCAGACTCTCAGACTGTGCCCCTACTATGTGTACGCAGGAGTCACACATCTTGCCTCTTGCTCCAGACTTTCTGCACACCTGCTATGTTCAGGTGCTACCGCAAACCCTCCAGATGAAGCAGTGAGCAGATGGCAGACAAGTAGGAGAAAGAAACAAATGTGTCTGCCTTTATAGACGCATCTATTTTAATAGGCCTTAGGAAATAAGCAGGATAAGTCCATGGAGGAATGAGACTTATTCAGATCAGGGCTCTGGGAAGGCCCTTAGAAGAGACTAGGAAGGAAGTGAAGGGAGGAACCTGGGGATATCTGGGGAACAGGCATCTCCACAGAAGGGAGAGAAGCTGCAAGGGCCAGTGGGGCTGCAGCTAGTTGGTGTGTTTGAGGAAAATAAGGAGGTCAGTGCAGGTAAGTAGTGGTCAGCAAGAGATGGTGTCAGACAGTGAGGCCCAGCATAGCAAGCAGGCACGATCTTGGAGCTTGCAAATGGGAACCCTGAGGAGGTACTTCATTGAAGACCTGCTATGACCCTACACAAAATTGCAAGGGCTCAGTCCTGCTCTGCATGTTGTGCTAGGCTGGATGTGAAGGCAGGCGACTATCTGGTTGGCTCCCCACAGCTCCCCACTGCTCAGTGCCCTGCCTCCTAGAGGTCCCACACAGACACTTTGGAAGTGGTCACTAGCTCTGCAGCAGCCCTGTATCCCCACTCCTGACAAAGCAGAGGACGAGGGGAATTCCTGTTCTGTGCAGTACAGGGGCCTGTGGATTTCTTTCTCCCATTAAAAAAAAATAACAATAAATCAAAACAACCAGCCATAGCTGGGAGGAAAGCCCAAGCAGCAGAACACGTGTCAAGCAGGTGTCAGGTCCAAGATGAGGTCCCCAGCATCACACAGCTCCCCTGAACGCCACTAAGGATAGCCCTGGATACAGGGACTCTGAAAGTCAGGAATTAGTAGCCCCCAGGCACTAGATGCATGAACAGCACAGGTCAGAAAGACGAGACTCTGCTGGAAGTGGCCTCTGTTGAAAAGAATAAAAGAAAAAAATAATAAAGGGGAGCCAGGGATGCAGCTCAACTATAGAGTAGGAGTCTTGCAGGCGTAGGGCTCTGGATTCTATCCCCAGCACCCAAAACAAAACAGAAGCAGAACAGAGCAAAGCTCCAGCAGCCTGGAAGATGGCCCCTTGCCTGGTAAGTCGACAGTCGACTCAAACTCAGGTGCCATTCACACGCCCAAAGATCATCCTAGCAGTTCTGTGAGGAAGGATCCAGAAAATGTTTCTGCAGCTTAGAAAGTGCCCAGGGCACGTAGGAGGTCCGAATGGCCTGTGTTCCCAGGCCACCCAGATCACCCCTGGTTTTGGGTTCCATTGTGAGGAAAAATAGAACAAACCAACCAGACCGGGCGAAGCACTGTGGAGGCTGCATCCAGATGCAGGGGACTCGATTGGGTCTCGGGTCCCCAGCTCCCACTCGGCCCTGGGCCTCGTGTCAATACCAACGCCGTGGCTGGCAGGGATGACGGGAAGGGTCATCGGCCAATGCTGTCTCTCTCATCTGTCCAAACATCGCACCCTCTGCATGTCTGTCCTCTCACCAACTTCCGGCTCTTCTCTGAGGCTCTCCTTTCCCCTGGTGACGAGACAGAACGTGCCTGGCGCGCACCTGGCCTGAAGTTCCGAACAAGGTGACTGGATGCAGGGCAGCTCTGTGCACCGGGTGTGCCTATGGATTCTGTGGGTCTGTTAGAAATGACGACCTTTTGTCGGTGGAGTAATTTTAGTTTGAGTTGGCACCCAAGACAAAGCAGCCTTTCAACACACCCGGAGCCTATAGGCAGCCAGGACTTTTTCAATGAGATTGCAGGAAATTTGCCAAGTCGTTTGGGGCCTGTAAATTAGGCCTTGTTTAAAAATTTAGATAAAACCCAATGTGAGAGAGAAATGCTTTCATAACATTAAACGTGAATTACACTGAAAACCCTTTTCAAGTTAAATGGAACCGTTCTCTGGAAGCGCGGAGACATGAAATGCTTCAAATGTCAAAAGAGTTTTTTCATTTATTGTCCCAAGTGAAAGGAAGGCATTTTATGTGGTTTAATAGTTCAGATGCACATGTAAATGGAATTCATTTGGAGAATGCTGGGCCTGTTTGGGAATCTGTGTTCACAAATCTGCAGGATTGTATTTTTCTCTCGGCAGCAGCCGGATAGGAGAGGTGGGTCTCTGCATCTGTTTTAGAAGTGAGAAGTACCCACTCACCACATTCCTGCTACCTGCCTGCTTCCCTCATTGTCCAACACAGAAATGGAAGTTTCATAAACTTCTGTACATTCTTTCTGCAAGATCCTTGGGCCCCTCCCCACCCAGAGGGGTCTTGGGGATGGCTGGTGAAAGGTGTTGAATGGACTTCTTTCCACTCCTAGGTGTTTGACTCGATCAGAAACAATTATTCTTTCTCTTTCTGTACATTGGTTTATTCTTCTGGCGATGTCCCACTTCTGTAGGCTGGTCACTTAGTTGTGCAGCCTGAGGCTTAGGGTGTATTTGGTTGCAAGGAAAAGCTAACTGGTTGACATGAGGGCTCTCATGGATTGAAAGCCACAGAGTCATCCAGCTCTTTCCTTGTATTTTTTAAAAATATATATGATTTATTGAATCACTGTGAATTATAAAATTACAATGGATTTGTGATTGAGTTTCAAGTGATAGTATTCCAATATCAAAACCGTCTCCAGTGTCAACTTCCATCCATCAATGTCCCCTTTCCCTCTTCACCAGGCTGCCCCTATGCACTTTTATATCATTAGAATTTGTTTTGATTTTGTTTTGGGACCACACCTGGCAGTGCTCAGGACTTACTCCTAGTTCTGTTCTTAGGAGTTACTCTTGCTGTGCTCAGATGATCATATGGGATGTCAGGAATCAAACCTAGCTCGACTTTGTACAAGGCAAGTGCCTTATCCACTGTACTGTCACTCCAGCCCTGCCCCTATTATGTGTGTTTTTTTTAATTATTGAATTATCATGAGATACAGTTACAAAGTTGTTCATGATTGGGTTTTATTCATGCAATGTTCCAACACCTGTCCCTTCACCAGTGTACATTTCCCACCACCAGTGTCCCCAGTTTCCCCTCTGCATCCCTCCACTGCCTCTCTGGCAGGTCTGTTTTCTCTCTCTCTCTCTCTCTCTCTCTCTCTCTCTCTCTCTCTCTCTCTCTCTCCCTCTCTGTCTCTCTCTCTCTCTCTCATCCTCTCTCTTTCTCTGTTTCTTTTGGAGCAGTATAGTTTGCCATACATGTACTGAAAAGTTATCATGGATATCTCTTTGCCTACTTCCAGGACTTAATTCTAGTCCAGAGTGATTATTCCAACTATTATTGTCACAGTGCTCCCTTCTCTATCCTAACTGTATCCTAATTGCCCTTCACCCCACACACACTTGTGGCAAGCTTCCAACCATTGACCAGTCCTCCTAGCCCCTGTTTCTTCTGTCCTTGTATGTTAGTTTCATATTATGTTCTTTATATCCCACAAATGAGTACAATTATTCTGGGTCTGTCCCTGTCCTTCCATCTTATTTCACTCAGCATGATACTTTCCATGTCCCTCCATTTATAAGCAAATGTCATGATTTCATTTTTCCCTGTGGCTGAGTAATATTCTACTGTGTAGATGTACCATAGTTTCTTTATCCAGTCATCTGTTCTCAGGCACTCGAGTTGCTTCCAGGTTCTGGCTATTTTGGATAGTGCTGCAATGAATATAGAAGAGCAGATCCGCCCCTATGCACTTTTAATTTAGTAGGCACCAAAGTAGACTGAAATGAGAAAACTCTGCCAGGTCTTCACTTCTCAGTGGTAGCCCCACCCATGGTGGTCTTTTGCCTTCCTGCCCGAAGAGGCTACACAGACTCTAGATACTTTGCTTCCTGGTTTACATTCAGTGGGGAGGAGGTCTTTGTCCATCTGAGGAAAAGTCCTGGACTTAGTTCTGATTGCATGGGTTGGGTCCCGTGCCCAACATTTTGCCTAGCTCCTGAAGCAGCGATGAGGTAGGGTGAGGAGGGACATGTGCTGAGTGATGCTATTTGCTTGCTTGGACCCAAGCACCAAGTCGTGCACCCAGGCCTGGGGTAATATTGGAGTCCTGTCAATAAAGGTCTAAGAGTGGACTCTTGGAGAACATGGACAAAAAGAGCAGTCATTTGCCAATTCCTACAGTGCCCGTATCACTGCCATGAGGAGTTCTAAGTAACCACTGCCATGTCCCTGAATGTGGATTTGGGAGTAGAAATGCATTGTTGTCTCTTGTGCCACTGTACATGGAGACACTTCCCTGGTGTGTGAGGACCACACAGAGAGAAGGTTAGATCTTGAAACCCAAAGGGGAAAGCCATGGATATGGGGTTGCTCAGTCTAGGATGCCCCAGGATCCTCCTGGCTTCTAACTGGGTCTTTGGGGTCCAGCTTTTGATGATTGATGGTGAGTGTTTACTATCTCTATTACAGTGTGGAGATTGGAGAGGATTTTCCTCAGACTCAAAAGTTCAGGGTGTATTTGGTAACCTCAGGCAAGGCGCTTAATCTTTCCTGTAATAAAATAAAAAGATTATAGGCCGTATTATGAGGCCTAGATGAGATGCCTGCTATATCCACACTTTGTATACATAAACAGAAAGTTCATCCACTAGTCCTTACTGGCACAGATGGATGACCAGACAGTCCAGTGTGGTCCATGAGACACACTGTGAACTCTGGAGATATACAGGGCACAAATCCCAGAGCCATTGTCTTTGAGCTGTGTGACTTCAGGGAAATTATGTAACCTCTCTGAAGCTGTTTCCTCATTAAGAAAATGAAGAAATTTGGGTCAGAGCAATAGTACAGCATGTAAGGTGCTTGGCTTGCACACAGCTAACCTAGGCTCGATCCTCTGCATCCCATATGTTTTCCCAAGTACCACCAGGAGTAATTCCTGAGTGTAGAACCAGGAGAAAGCTCTGGGCACTGCCAGGTGTGGCTACCTAGTCCCATACACACACACACACACACACACACACACACACACACACACAGAGAGAGAGAGAGAGAGAGAGAGAGAGAAGAGAAAGAGAGAGAAATAACAACATACATTATCTGGAAAAGATGTTATAAAGATTGAATAAAATAAAACCTCCAACTGAAAAGTCCTTATTTATTAGAGGCTTCTCTAGCAGTGCTCAAAGCCAGTAGGGCTATATTTGGTGCTGGAGAAAAGAGGGCATGTAGTCCTGGGATCAAATTTGAAGCACGTCTTTGAACCATGCTTCCAACTGAAGTCATATTTTATAACATAATTGCCCCAGATCCATGTACAATGAGTAGTCCCTAATTTTGCCTTGAAAATCCATCTTCCCTTGTCCTTTAGGCAGTGAGATTCATGAAACATCCCTCCCTATCCCTTGTCCAGATCTTAATGCACGGTTGCTGTCACTGTCATTAGATTAGGCTTCTGAACAGAATGAATCCAAGCGCTTCTGTGGAGTTACAACACCGTCATCCCCTCTGCACTAGAGTCAAGGACTGAAAGGCTGGAGCTGATGCAGCCATAATGCCACCAGAAGGTAAAAATCCTGGTTAAAACTCCTAATCCCTGGACATATCATTTACATACTCTTGTATGGTCTCTTTAAACTAGTTGGGGTGGGAGTTTCCATCAGTCACAATCGGGAGGTTTCCTATTTGATGCATTGCAGCCCGAGACATTGAGCCTTGGACCGGTCTCCCAGGCAGGAAGGGGCAGCGGTGCTAGTGTGAGTAGAGAAGCAGATCCAGATACTGTTAACTCCACACAGTTTTCTGCTGTCAAGGCTCTGCCGCTGCCTCCGGATCATTCTGGAGCTTCCAGCTGGCAGCTCCTGCAGGCACAAAGAGGTGTGACTCCAGATGGGGTGGGTGACAGCTTCCTCCTCCGTGTGAGAGTGTCTGTGTATGAGCATAGGAGATGGGAAAGAGAGAGAGAGAGAGAGAGAGAGAGAGAGAGAGAGAGAGAGAGAGAACTCGAGCCAGACCACTTCATATCATGTCACAAAGTTCTAACAGGCAGCCCAGGTTTTCCATAAATGTTATTTTGATTGGATTTAGAAGTTTGGAGAGGACAAAATGACACATTTTTACAGTTCCTTGTCAAACCAAAGTCTGGTTGCCAAATTGTGAAGTTTAAAATAATATTTTCTAAAAGCAGGAAAGGGAGCAACTTATGTGAACTATCTTCATTGCAATTTCAAGCTTCTCAGGGTCTTGCCATAACCTCCTCCGCCAACCCCATGATCATTTACAGGTGTGCCTCGCTCTGTGCAGATTATGTCTGGGGTCGGTGGCATTTCGGGAGAATGGTTTCAGTAGTTTCATCAGTCAAACCATATTTTCAATGAATTGTGTGTGTGTGTGTGTGTGTGTGTGTGCGTGCATGCATGCGTGCAGGCATGCAGGCAGTACTTGTTTGCATTTTAAGGCCCACTTTCATGAGGCATAAAATTCCTTTATCACCCTAGCGGTTGCTTTTTAAGGGAATTAGATGGTGTATCCTTTTGTAAATAAAAGAATCCCTTCAATTGGGGGAAGATTTACCTTAGTGTCTACATTAAAAAAAAATGTTTCTATGGCAAAATGTAGATTTATTATATGTAAATACTGAGTTGTTGAATAGAGGTGAGTAAGTAGACAGAAGATTTATGTGAAAGTTCCAAAATTTTCTTTTAATTTTTTTTTTTGGTTTTGGTGCCATACCCAGTGGTGCTCAGGAATAACTCCTATCTCTTGACTCGGGGATCACTTCTGGCAGTGCTCAAGGGATGATACATGGGGCTAGGCATTTAACCCAGGGCTGCCTCATGCTAGGAAATTACCTAACCCCACCTAACCCTCTGTATTATTATTCAGGCTCTGAGAAGTTGCAAATTTTTCTAAGACGGTTGAACAAGCCCTCTTTCCCTCCCCCCACCTCCACACCTCAGTAGAATCCTTTATTTTGAGCTTTCTCCCCATCCATCATATACTTATTTCAGTTTTACTTGTTTCTGTCCTTTACTGAAGCCATAGGTAACACTGTCTTTCTGTCCAAGTGAACTTGTCCTTGCTCTCAGCCAGGCCAAAACCAAGGTAACCCAGACAGCAAGTATCAGACCTGGCAAGAGGTCACCAGTTGGTTTCCATCAGTGCTTGTCTTGCTAGCCAAGTCTGGCGTGGACTATGGCTGAACCAGAAGTCTCCTTCAGGGTGCACTGGCTCGGCAGGAAGTGTCGTTTAGGATGCGCTGGCTGGACTGGAAGTGTTATTCAGAATGCTCACTCTTTAGAATGGTGTCCTACTGAGGAGGGAAGATAACAAGCCCTTTCAGCCAATCAGATTATCTGATGATGAGAAAACTTGCTTGGACAGAATGTGAAACCTGTCCACTTCTGCTATGCCACCTTAAAAAACAGCAGGAAGAAGAAAGGCCCCACAAAGATGTTCATGTTCTCATACACTTCCCTGTAGCAAAGAGACTTTAGTGATGTGAGGTGGGGGGGCTCATGCCAGATGGTCTTAGGTATACATTGTCATCACCAGAGTCTATAGGAGGAAAGTTAGAGACTTCAGAGGCAGGGAAGGAGCAGAGGTCACAGAGATGTCTTGGATAGAAGAAGCTTTGGCCAAGGGAGACAGAACCTCATGAAGCTGCAAGAAGTCAAGAAATAGACTCTCCCTTGGAACCTCTGGAAGAAGGAATGTAACTGTGAAAAAAAATTGATTATGGCTGTAGAAACCCATCTTTGGGCTTCTCGCCCTCAAAACTGTAAGGTGGTAAATTTGTTCTTTTGTTTCATTTGGGGGCCATGTCCATTGGTGCTAAGGAGCTACCACTGTCTCAGTGCTTGGGGACTGAGTGCTTGCAGGCTGCTCTCAACAGTGCTTGGGGAACCCATGCAGTGCTGGGATCAAACCCGGGCCTCCCACATGCAAAGCATGTAATAAGCCATTTGAACTGTCTCCCAGAACCAAATTTCTTCTCCTCCTCATTCTTCCAGGTACAGATGTTGTCTGAAAAGAAAATGTTAGAACAGTACAGATCCTCAAATCCCAAAGGAATATACTCGAGGAATATAACTCATTCTTTTTTTGATGATTCTGAAGGTACTTAGGTTGCTACGATGCTTTGAGGACCAGTAGTTAGGAAATTGTATTAATGCTGGCATGGAGAAAACTTGCTTGGACAGAATGCGAAACCTGTCCACTTCTGCTATGCCACCTTAAAAAACCAAGAAGCCAGAAGGAAAGAAAAAATGCTCCAATGGCTTGTCCTGGAACCAGACGAATAGTATGCTGTCTGTTCTGATCTGAGCCGAAATGCCTCCCATGCTCTCTGAGACCCTCTATAGACATGTCTGACCAGCATGGGCCCGGAGATCAGGTTAAATAAGGGTTTGCAGGGAGCAATCCATTCTTCTCCCACTCTTTGCATGCCTGCCACCTATTAATGTCACAGAGAGTTATGTTTGTGTATCTAAAAGGCAATGGATGCCATTCATTGTAATACAGCCAGTGTACAAAACACCGCACTTACTCCACACTCAAACTCTTCTGAGCGAACTGTCTCCCCACTGGGATGCATCAAAGTTTCCGACCCCTCCCCGCCCCATCACTCCATGCTTTATCCAGCCTGGCTGATAAAAGATGAGCTATCACTGAGGATTTTTCTCTCTTTTGTCTTAAACATTTCTATTTCATAACCCTACATGAGAACCCTTCCTCAGAAAATGGATTCTGTGTTAGAAGGTTGAATATTTAGGTGGCACGGTCGATGCAGCAGTGTGGATTCAATCTCTGGGCATTCACTGATGTAACAATCGGAAGGTAGAGCAGAGGAACCCAGCTCTCCTCAGCAGCGGGAGGGAAGCCCTTGACTGTGTTTGGGGCTGTGGGTCCAGACAGCTCAGCTTCCTTCCCCCAGCTTTCAGTTACATCCTGTTTATGTAGCCCGGGACAGGCTGGCTTTGTTAATGAAGCTGCCTTTTCACAGGGACAGTAGGCAGGCCAGCCCTGGGCCCTCTGGCCAGCTAGCCGTAGGCTTAGGAGGGGGCTCCCTGAGGTCACAGAGTGCTGTCAAGGGAAGAAGTTTCCCAGGGCAGGAATGCACGGGAGGCTGCTCGCCCATTTTTCTTCCCCTGGGTCAGCTCCTTCTCACAGAAGGAATGTGTTTAAGGAACCACCGCTGGATCTGGAAGTTCCTCCTTGCTTGTTTGTTGTGCGCATGCAAATCAAAGTGCAGGAGGTAAGTGTTGAGAAATGGGGCTGTGAAGTCCAACTGCTTAAGGTAGAACAAGGCTTGGGGGATTCATAGTGGAGCGGACTCGAGCAAGTTCCCCCGTCTCATCTCTATAATGGTATGTGGAGGGGGGAGCTTGAACTCTGACCCTGAGAGGTCTCAGGTTCAATCCCAGCTATAGCAAAAGTTAAAAAAAAAAAAAAAAAGCACATGAGATCAGCGGAAGCCAGTGCTGTGGTGTTCGGGGCCAATTTTGGTGGGAGGTATTTGTGTCTGTCAGATATTTCTGCTTCCTTGCTGTCCCTAAAAGCCCTTATAATCATGAGAGTCATCACTGCAGCCCACACAAGTAAGCTCTCCTGTACCAGCTGTTGTGAGCACAGTTTCGGAGGTAGGGGATCATCCTGTGCCCTCATGGGCTCCCTCACACAGGGCCTGCACTCCTCCTGCCTTCCACCTGCAGAGGAGACTGAGGCAGAAGAAGGGGAGAGCAGTGGATCCCGAATGGGGGAAGCCCATCCTGCTGACAGAGGCGGCACTCTGGCCCGTGTAGAAGGAAGATCCCTGTCCCTCAAATGGGAAGGGGCAGGCACTTTCCCAGCAGGCCCAAGGCCACGCTTTGCTGCTCCTCTTGCATGAGGAGAATCTAAACAACTGAAGGTGGGGTGGGCGCAGTGAGTGTGTGTGGTCGGTCGGCCCCTTCGGGAGGGAGAGATAAGACTGGAGGAAATATAAAGAGGAAATACCTGAAATTGAATCAGCCTCTGCCCCACACGCACCCTGGTGTGTGTGGACAGGAAGTCAGACCCCACGTCCAGGCACTTGACAGGAAGAGGGAACCTTGAGAGCTGCAATGTCAAGGGAGGCCTGTGGCGAGGCTGCACTGCCATGCTGAGGAATCCAACTGCCATGTCACCCAGGCCCCACTAAGAGCCTAGGAGCTTCCTGTCTTCCGCATCATTGGTTGACCAGGCCTGTGTACATGTTTGCACGTCTTTGTTTCTTTCTCCCTCTGTGAAAGGGGTGTGTGTGTGTGTGTGTGTGTGTATGTGTGTGTGTGTGTGTGTATGTGTGTGTGTGCAGGCATGTGTGTATGCAAATGTGTGTGCACCTCTGTGCCAACCTCTGTGAAGGGGTGTGTGTGTGTGTGTGTATGTGTGTGTGTGTGTGTGTGTATGTGTGTGAGTGCTCGCAGGCATGTGTGTATGCAAATGTGTGTGCACCTCTGTGCCAACCTCTGTGAAGGGGTCTGTGTGTGTGTGCAAATGCCTGTAGTGCATGTGAGTGCATGAGTACACATGTATGTGTGGGTGAGCATGTGTATATGCATGTTGAAGTGTGTGAGTTTGTGTGTGTCTGTCCGTTTATTTTTCCTCTCTGTCCTAGGTGTGCTTTGAGACTGTTCGATGCAAGGGGACCAGAAGGGCCTGTGGGAGGTTTATCAGAAAGTGGCAGAAGGGGAGAGGTGGAATCGGCAGGTCTTTGCAGATGACACTGGAGAATGAGCTCTGTTTTTGGTTTTTTTGTTTGTTTGATTTTTTTTGTTTTTATTTTTTTTTTGCTTTCTGGGCCACACCCGGCGATGCACAGGGGTCACTCCTGGTTCTTCACTCAGGAATTACCCCTGGGGTACTAAGGGGACCATATGGGATGCTGGGAATAGAACCTGGGTCGGCCACATGCAAGGCAAACGCCCTACCCGCTGTGCTATCACTCCAGCCCCTGAGCTCTGTTTTTTAAGCACCCGCACATGCCAGGCACTGGGCAAATGTCCATGCTGGAGTTGACTTGCTCAGCACTCCGGACATTATCCCTCTCCCACATACGAAGAACGTGGAAGCGCATGAAGGGCAACGGGCTTGCCCAGGGCATGGAGTAGAAAACAGCTCATGCTGTTTAAAACAGCTAAAACAGGCCACAGGTGCTGCCCCCAACAGCGGCTCTCAAGGCTGAAACTGCACAGAGTCGGGTTGAGCTTCCCCAACTGGCTCCCCAGGCCTCACTTGCCTTTTTCTCCCTAGGTTACTTGGGTGGACGTGGGGAACAGGGAGTGAGAACCACAATCGTGGAGGGAAGATGGCACAGGGGTTAAGGTGCATGATTTGCATGTGGCCAACCTTGATGTGGTCCCTGGCACTGCCTGGCCTTCTGAAAACTGCTGGGCAGAGCCCCGGAGGCTCTTGAGCACATCTGGGGTGGCCCAGGCAATCCCGACACTTCAGGACCCAGCAGCACCTCATTCTTACGCCCTCAGGTTGAGCTGCTGGCCTGGTTGGCCATAAATCTCTGGTTCTCCTAAGCACTGCTTGGGAGAGCCCCAAACAAACAAAAATCACCACTGTTGTGTACACATATGTGCATTGCATGTGCACGTGTGTGGATTTTTACTGATGTATGTTAAGTGTTGCGCTCATCAGTATGCATATGTATTAATTTCTAAGGATGGCGATCACAAAATACTACAAGCCAAGAGGCTTGAAAGGACAGACATTTATCCTCTTATAGTCGGGGAAGCTTTGACGTCTAAAATCTGGACTTCACCCAGCTGAGTTCTTCCAGAAGCTCAGAGGAAGGATCTGTTCCAGCCCCCGTAGTCGCTGTTGCCAGCAGAGCTTGCTGGCCCTCGGCTGGCCAAGCCATCACTCTGACCTGTGACTCTGTCCTCTCACACGTGTGTTTTGTGTCACTGTGGCCCCAGTCTCTTTTCCTTAGGGTATCCAGATAGTAGATTTCGGGACCCATTCTGATGCCCTCTGGTTTGACCATTCCCATCCCATCTGCACTGACACTAGTGCTGAACAAAAGAGACAGAGAACCGGTTTTGAGGTTTTCATTAGACTCGAACCAGGTGGGGGCGAGATGACATTATTCAAGGCTTGCCCATTTAAACCCTTATTCTCTTGAACTCATCTCTCTCTCTCTCCCTCTCTCTCTCTCTCTCTCTCTCTCTCTCTCTCTCTCTCTCTCTCTCTCTCTCTCTCTCTCTCTCTCTCTCTCTCTCTCTCTGCTCATTTACTACTCTGGAGAAGCCCGTATTCTCTCTTGAGCACATAGTTCTCTTTCTATCCCCCTCACATCTTCTTTCTAAGTAAATTTCATTCGGCGAAAGCTATCTTGCTTCACTAGAACAAACAGAAGACTTGTTATTAAAGCCACTTCATCGGTGAGCATGAATGGGGTTGTAAGACGTGACAGTCCTACGAGAGACATCGGAGTGGAAAACACTGGGTTTGTAAAGGAAGAGGCAGCTGGAAGCAGCCCCATCCAAATGATGAGCTTGGCCTTTCACATCAAACTCATGGCCTGCCCGCTGTCCCCCTTCCTGCCTTCATGCTCTGCAAGATCCCAACCCCACTCAGTCTTGTGCAACCACAATCTATCTTCTAAATGACAGATTTAAACTTGTAACTTCTCAGCCTACTTCCCTGTAGTAGCTGTCCCCAGGGGACCCCAGCATCACCCAGTGCTGTGTTGTATCCTGAATCCAACTAGACCCTGGAAATGCATTGCCTATGGGCATGCTTCAAGCTCTTTCCCTCAAAGGGTGGACAAGACGACAGTCCCAAACCAGGGACCTGGAAAGCTGATGCCCTCGGTCAAAACTCTGATCCCCGTGAGGGCCCAGCAGGAAGAACAGAGGGAGAGGAGAGCGGCACGCATTTGGACTTCCTTAAGCCCCAAGGAGGGCAAAGAAACAAGTAAATATCCCCACTGAGATCCCTCCAGCCACTTTCCAAGCTGGAAATGAAATGGCCAGCTATAAAAATGTGATGCATAATACAAACCAGCTTAATGGCTTTCTGAAACATTAAAAATTAATGTTCAACATCAACACTTTCAGTGGTCAAATGTCCCCCATGGAGCTCAGTGACTGGAAATTGTCCCAGCAGGGGACATAGGGGACCATGGCTACGGGCCTGTTCAGGATGGCATGAATGCTCGGAGGAGAAGAGGCCATTTGGGGGTGAGTGGGATTTAGATGACCCAAGCGTGAGGCGGAGGTCTCCCTCCCCCACCCCAGTCCTCTGATCTCTGCCCTCTCCAGCTGTCAGTACATTTCAAAGACCTTTTCCAGCCTTGGCTTGTATCTCCTTTAGATCTGTGTGGAACTCCGAGGGGACAGGCCTGCAAAGGGCTGTGCAACTGTTGGGCACTCAGACCAATTCCCTTTGAGCTTTCTCTGGACCATCCAGGGGAGGAGAGGGGAGGTGACACTCGTATTCTCAGGGACTCCCTGTGGGGCTTCCCAACTCTGTCAGTCAGCCTGGAATCTCAGGGGCTCCAGGAGATGGAGAGAGGGTGATGAGTGTGTGTGTGTGTGTGTGTGTGTGTGTGTGTGTGTGGTATATGTATGTGGTATGCGTATATTATGTGTGGTGCGGTGCGGGGATTGGATGTATGTGGTGTAATATGTGTAGTGCATGTATGTGTGGTGTGAGCATGAGGGATGTAGATGTGGTGTGTGGTGTGAGGGGGTAGGAGGTGATATGTGGGATTGTGTATGTTTGTGGTATATATGTGTGGTGTGTTTAGTGTGTGTGTGTGCGTGATATGAGGTGTGATATATGTGTATGTTTGTGGTATATGTGTGTGGGGTGTGTATATGTGGGCTCTGTATGAGATGTGATATGTGTGGTTGTATATGTGCATGACACATGTATATGGTGTGTGTATATGGGTTGTGTGTGTGATATGTGTATGTGTGGTGTGAGTGTGGGAGTGTGTATGTGGTGTATGTGATAGACGTGATGTGTGTCTGTGTGGTGTGAGTGTGGGGAATGTAAGTGTGTATGTATGGTTGTGTGCATGTGTGTGTATATGTGTGGGGTGTGTGCAATGTGTGTTTGTGCAGTGTTGGGGGCTGGTGAAGTTCAGGAATTTCCTTTTGTCACATGTGGTTGCTAAGCACCCCAGGTCCAGACACAGAGGGAGGGCCTTAGGTGCTGTGTGGGACTGGACAGGCACAGAAGGCGGTTGGAGGAACGCTCTCCTTTGGTTGGGCCTGAAGGAGCAATGGTGCCGGAAACCCGGTTCTCTGCTCAACTGAGTTTAAAAACACCCTTTATATTTTAGATAATAAAGCTCAAAATTCTTCACTATATTAAATGCTGTTTAATAAAGTTACGGTCTGATGAGCTGCCTAATTTGTGTTTGCCAGCCTTCCTCTGACTGGGACCCACTGGGATGCACGCTGAGACTGTGGTTCAGGTGCAAGAAGCATCCGCCTCATTCTCTTGCCTGAGGGAGGCAGCTAGAGGAAAGTGTCCTCATTCCGTTAGAGGCCTTTGAGATGTCTCTGTCCTTCCCTGCTGACACCCGTGCGGGGCCAGGGCTCCAGAGCGATTGGTGGCAGCAGGACAGTCTCTGACTGCAGCCAACAATGCATCTGCCGGGGTGACATCTGCTGGGGCAGTCACTGGAGGGATGTGCTACCTCTGGCTTCTTTGCTAAGTCTACCATGTACATGTACTTAAGCACATGCCTTCCATCTTCATGCTTTCAGAGTGTCTGCCCAGTGCTTTGTAGGTTCCTTGGCAAACACCTTGAGAGCCACAGTTTGGTAAGGATCCTTTCCTACCAAGGATTGAGCAGCTCAGCCCAGGTAGAAAATTTGCAACCTGTGCTCTGGCCTTTGCACCAGTTTGCAATTGGGCTGCCCTAGGCCTTTGCATATGTTATTTGCTCTGCCTAGGGAAGCATTAAGTCTCACTCTCCACTGTCCTTCCCTGTACATATTAACTCCTGTTCCTACTTGAGGTCTTTAACTGAATGTCTCTGTTTAGAAAAGGTAGTCAAGGATCCAGGTCTGAGTTTTTGTACTTGGCCTACACATTTCCATTCATCTCTTTGCTCTGCCACTCTTTGAGCTGGCTGTATTCTCATGCAGATCCTCCTCTCTTCTCTCTCTCTCTCTCTCTCTCTCTCTCTCTCTCTCTCTCTCTCTCTCTCTCTCCCTCTCTCTTAATCCAAAATGAATAATCCCCAAATGAACAAACCTCAGAGGGTAACATCCCCAAGGGTAACAGCTAAAGTCCAGGATCATTTGTCCATCAGTGAAGTAATTCCACTGTGAATCAGACTGATCAGGCCTGATGTATGGAGATGTAAAATCATCACTCTCAAACCATATGATTTTTCTCCCCAGGATTGTACCTTCTCCCATACCTTCTCCCAAGGTAATGCCACATTCTAGAGGAATACTAATATCCAAAGGAGGAGGCTTACTGGTCAGAGGATAAACTTAACAGTCACTTTTGTCCCCGTTTAGCTTATGCACAAGATGTCATCTAAGTGAGTTACAAGACTCCCATCTCATTCTTCATCATACCAATTTAGATTTGGCCAAAGATGAAAGCACAGAATGCAGGACTGTTATGAGGACTTGGCCCCACCCAGTCCTCATATTCTCCAGCTTTCCTCCTCTGTGCCACCCCAATGGTGCCGGTGATCAGGATGGCACTGCTTGTCGCCGCCTACTCTCAGAAGCCAGAAGAGGCTAAGGGGCATGGCTGCGAGGGTTTTTCAGAAGGCTTTCTGGAACAGGATGACCTGTTCTCATTTTGCCAACTGTAACTTGGTCCTATGGGCAGACTTGACTTCAAGATGAGCTGGGTGTGGTCCCGAATCACTTGAAAGTTTGGTTTCACTTGGAGCTGGGAATGGACCTTTGATGGAGAGCATCTGCCTTGCATGCACAAAACCATGGATTAAATCTTTAACACTATCCTCCCCCCCACCAAAGAAATTTCTATTACAATTGAATGAAGCCCAAAATACGGTTCATAAGGGACTAAACATTCACCTTTTCAGAATTAACACACTGATACCTGTGTAGCAATGTGTGTTAAAGAAACCACATTCAAGAGTGAGCCACTGGTGGTACACACTGGCATCAACATGTTAAACATTTTTCCTCTGCAAGATACACTATTAAGAGAACTGAACAGGAGGCTACAACCTGGGAGAAAATATTTGTATGTCACATTTCTGACCAAAAAATTCCAATCTGTAACATAGTCTTGAGACTCGATACTGAGATAGAAAGAAGATAGTTCTTTAAAAGTGGTGTTATCCAAAAACAAAGAGGATAAAAGATTTGAACAGATATTTTACCCAAAAGATGGTACAGATGGCAAATAAGCTCAAAAAAAAAAAAGCACCTGGCATCACCAGCTGATTTGAATACAAACTAAAACTACAATATGGTACCACCACCCCCTACAAGAATGGCTAAAATTATAAAACAAGGACAACTCTGTGTGCCGCTGGGTCTGGGGAGAAGAATGTGAACGAGAGATGATACTGCCGCTCTAGAAAACAGCTGGGCAGCTTCTTATGAAGTTAAACATACATCAACCAGCTAATGCAACGGTCTTGCTTCTGGGTATTTACCTTCCGGCAGTACAGACTTCCCTTCACACAAAAACCTGTACCTGACGTTTTATGGCAGCTCTAGTCATAATAGCCCCAAACTGGAAGCAGCCCCCTGCCCTTGGCAGGTAAAAGGGCAGATTGCAGTGCGTCCCTGTGATGGAAAACCATTTCGCAGCAAGAAGAGCGAATCACTGGCACAGAAGTTGCCAGGCATGGAGTCATGGGGTACTGCATTATGGGAGCAACTTCCTTGTGAGGGGTAGGATGATAGAAGAATGAGAACTTTGGGGGTTATAGAACTGTTCTAGGTCCTGATTATGATACCCATTATGCTAATATATACGTGTGTTAAATTGGAAGAATTGTATGCCCCTCCAAGTTGATTTTATTATAAAAAGTTTACTACTTGGAACCAGAGTGATAGTACAGCGGGTAGGGTATTTGCCTTGCACACAGCTGACCTGGGTTTAATGCTCTGGTACTCCAAGCCAGTCAGGAGTAATTTCTGCATGCAAAGCCAAGAGTAAACCCCTGAGCACTGCCAGATATGGCCCAACCCCTCTCTGTACACCCCTCAGAAAAGAAAATAGTTGTATTACTTTAACTGGAGGGGTAATATATAAGATAGGGCAATTTCCTTGCACATGGCTAGACCTGGTTCAGTTCCCAGCAGCATGTATGATCCCTACAAGCACTACCAGGAGTGATCACCAGCATAGAGCAAGGAGTAAGCCGTGAGCACAGCTGGGTATGCCTCCTATACTGCTTCCCCTCCCCCCCAAAAAAAAAGTTACGTTACTGTGACAAAGAGGAGGCATGGATATGGGATGAGGGGAATAGCTTTCTGAAACTAACCCCACCCAGCTTTCATTCCTAACCCCTTTCCTTTATTAAGTCACACAGGGTCTCTCCATCCCTGTGCTATTGTCTTATAGAGCTGATCTATGCATTTAAGAAGGTTTCCAGTACCCCCAGGCTCCACCTACTAATTGTGGGTGGTGCCATCCATCTCCAGTTGTGACAACCAAATTTGTCTCATGACATTGATAAATGTCCGTAGGAGAGGGCAAGGGTGCCCAGTGGCCCTGGTTTGAAAACCTCCGGACCAGTCTGAGTATTTCTTTTTTTTTTTTTTTTTTTTTTGCTTTTTGGGTCACACCCGGCGATGCACAGGGGTTACTCCTGGCTCTGCACTCAGGAATTACCCCTGGCGGTGCTCAGGGGACCATATGGGATGCTGGGAATCGAACCCGGGTCGGCCGCATGCAAGGCAAACGCCCTACCCACTGTGCTATTGCTCCAGCCCCAGTCTGAGTATTTCTTAACTGAAGAATTGATTGGTGGTTTTCCTTCCCAGGGACTCTTGCTTCCTCTGGGACCCCCTGTTTGTGTCACAGCTGGACGAGGGGGGCAGGGGGGTTTCAAGTTGGATTCACCTAAAGATAGAACCTTTGAGGTACCAAAGCCTCTGCTTCTTGCAGTCTGGGGGTGGCCAATCACAGCTCTCACCTGCTCCATCATCTCTCCCCACACTCATTCACCCCATTTTTGCCTCCCCACGCCTTACATGGTAAAGGAAAACTGCGGCCATGGCAGTTATGTGCTCCACGTGCTGGAGCGTTAAACCTATATTTTAGTTACATCTTAAGCCATAGGTTTTTCCCTGGGCTCATTTTAAAACTCAAAAAAAAAGCCATTTCACTATTTAAATATAGAAGAGTAACATATTTCAATAATCATACCCCGGGGCATAGTTTTTCCTGTTGCATGAAAAAATAATGGTCAAAACAGCCCGCAGCCTATTGCAAAATTATGTAAAAGTAATGAGAAGGAATGCAAACCCACAGCTCTCTATCACTCGAGACCACCTTCGCCACAGTGCTCCGTTTCCTAGTTCACATACTCTTGAGTCCAGGATAAAGAGAGACAGTCGGTCCACATCTGTCGAGGGCTTTACCCATTCCCAACAGAAGGACCAGCCAGATTCTTCCTTTAACGTAAGGAATTTGGCAACAAAGAAATTTGTGTTAACTCATCAGTGGGATCTGCACACTCAACCTTTCCAGAATGGTTTTCCAAACCACTTGCAACAACAGAGTGTGCCCCCAACCTGTCAGCCACTGGGGTGGGCTTGATAAAGCAAGCTCGGGGACCCTGGGGCAGGATTACTCTGCTGGTGTTCCAGTACTCCAAGTTCTTCAGCCAAATGAAGGTTTGTCCTCTCCCCATGGCATATAAGCTCACAGTGTTTTTGTTGTTTGTTTTGTTTTAGTTTGGGGCCACTGTGCTCGGGGCTTACTCCTGGCTCTGCACTCAGGGGATCATTTTCACAGAGCAAGGGATAGAACCTGTGTCAGCAACATGCGAAGCAAGTGCCCTGCCCAATCTCTAGCCATGGGGCCCAAAGTCTTACTGAGCACTCTTCCGAGAAAGAATTATTTTCATTCACATCATCAATAGGGCACTTACTTTATACCAAACTGGGCCGGTCTAAATTTCCTCATATTCAAGAGTCCAAGAAGAACTATTGTTATTCGTACTTTGTTGAAGGGGAATGAAAGCACAGAGAGATCAAGTGTCTTGCCCAAGGTCACACAGCCAGTAACTTGTAGAACTGAGATTTTAACTGAGGCAGTTTTCTAGAGTCCTTGATTTGGAGGAGGTGATTGGTGGTTTCCATTATATCCCAGAACCTGACTGACCCATTGCCATAGACCATGTTCTCGTTTTACGTATTTCAGTGACCAAAAATATTTACATATATATTCAGCCCCAGAAAGGTTTTAGGGTTTGCCTCTTGGCCCATGAGAGAAATAACACTCATCTTGCACTTTAAAGGCCCATCTTCAAGACAAGAAGACAAGCAGTGAAACTTGCTAATTAGGAGTGTCTCTGAGTGGGTGGTTTTTTTCTTGGAGAAAATAAAACAAAACAATATGACATGAACTATGACGAGCAGAGATGGACAGAAATGCCAGGAATCCCCAGCCAACATCATTTTATTCTAATAATCATTATGATCCCATAAAATTAAAAAAAATGTTTTAGGCCTAAGTGGTTTTTGTTTGCACATTGTAATGGGGTGTGAGTGGGTGGAACATTTGCGCCAAGATGATAAACTTTAGGGAGATGACATATGTAGAAAAACCCACTCAGTGCCAGGCACAGAGCTTGACATCTGAATTCTATGCTTTTTAATCCTCTAACTTGTCTCAGGAGGATAGATAGGTTCTATTGTCATCAGCTCCACCTCACTAACAAGGAAACAGAAACCCAGAAAAGTTTAGTCATTTTCCAGGGTCACACAGCAAGCAATTGACAGAATAAGTGACAGAAATTATTTCATGTGAGTGTGTGTGTATGTGTATAACAGAATAAGTCAACAGATTTTCATGGGGTACCCACAGTCATATAACTCTACACAAAATGCATATAAAAATACAGGAAAACATTACACGATATATATTTAAATCATATATAGCAGAATTAAAAAGCAACCAAGAATCAATGGAAGTGCTTCCTAATAGTGTCGATAAGAATGCCTCTTATCAAAGAGAATGCCCTGCCACAGAGGCAGGGTGGGGTGGTGGGGGATGGGGTGGGGGTGGTGAGAGGGATACTAGGATCATTGGTGGAGGTGAACAGACACTGGTGGAGGGATGGGCAAATGATCACTGTATGAGTGAAATGCAAACACAAAAGTTCATAAGTTTGTAACTGTACATCACAGTGATCCTCTAATAAAAAATAAATAAATAAAAGAATGCCTCTTATCATCACAGGGGTAGAGGGAAGGGCACTCAGATTGTGGAACTGGTGTTGGAGTGAACAACTTTGTAAACCATGATATTTAAATAAAGTTTTTTTTTAATAAAGAACCTCTCTCATTACCAAAGTGCTGCCTGCCTGCCCTTTATGCGTAACTCCCTTTATAACAACTTTTGGATGATCAAAATCACAACTAGTAGAGTGTAAGTTCAGTGATGTTTTATATTAATTTTATTAATGAGCAGCATCTTCATATGCTTGAAAAGTCAGCTCAAGTTTATGTGGCAGGTATCAGCCCTTTGAGAGGAGTGACTGGTGAAATTAGGGATTTTCAGACCCAGTTCAGTATACCAGGGGCTGCATCTCCTTCCTCTGTGGCTCTCCAGATTGAGAGCAAGTGCTTTAGAGAATCCAAGAGAAATAGGGTATTCAGTCCCTAAGTGCTAACCCGTGCTTATGGAGCAAGAACAGAAAGAGGTAACCCCCTGCCCCCCCCCACCACACCCTCCTTGGGCGATCAGGGTGCTGCTAACACTGTGTGAATTGAACATTCTGAAAAAGTCACTAAAGCTCACTCAAAACACTTTTAAGTCCCAGTGCATCATTAAGATAAAATCGTTTGTTCTTTAAAGGGCCAAATTAGTCTCACAATTAGAGCTAAAGCACTTCCTGGTAATTCCTCATCTCATTTCAGCTTGCCATGTTTGGCTTTATGAGCCTTGAGAAAGAGACTATTGTTGAAAATAGAACACTGAGTTCACTGGCTGTGGCAGAGTGCAGAGAAACATTTGGTCTTGCTTTGCGAGTGGGAATATTTAGGCTTCCTTTGCTCTGGATGGGAGGTGGGGTGGGATGGTGGTCCTTGCACAGGAGAATCCCTGTCCTTTGCTGGTCCTGACTTGGGGAGATCAGTTCTCATATCAGCTAGTGGACAAACGGGCAATTTACCTAGTGATCACTCCCCTCTGTGAGCCATTTGAACCCAGCCACTCAGAGGGTCACGTGTGGCTCACCCCAGAAGGCAGAGTTTATCCCTCAGCACCCCCAGCCCCACCCCCTGATTAGGAATGCTTCTGCACACAAGCAGGAACCACTTGGTAGAAACTTTCAACTCAGTCTTGATAAGCATGATTCTGTGACATCACTAAGAAGAACATTTATTTGATTGGGTTTATTTTTTCCAAAACTTTAATTGGAGCTATTCCCTACTCCCCAAGAGAATACTTGCAGGGTCTAAAATGAATCTCTGGAACTCTGACATTAGGAAAGACAATCACAGTTTTGCTGCTGATGTCTGGGAGTGGGGATGTGTGTCTTCTTTGGTAGCCTGATTAAATGACCTCTGTGACCAATCGGAGCCCTCATCCCTTTGCTTTTCATCCCTTTCCATCATGGGAGGGGGTGATGGTCAGTGATCCTAAAGCTCAGGCTATCTGCTTTAGAGATGAGAATACCCCATCCACAAGTAAAGTCATTCAACACCATGTAGAGAGGTTCAGACTTTGCTTTTGTCACTTTAAACGAATTCCTATAGAACAGGATATTCTGGTGCTAAAAAAGGCCTGGGTAGGGCAAATCACAAGGCCACAATCAGGACCAGTTTCAAAAATAGCAAATTCAAAGTAAAACAAATGGAGTAGAAGAAGACAGATTCTGCATATATATGTATATATGGAATATATGTGTACATACACATATGTATTTGTTCATCTGTAACCAATTATCCATACTTCCATTGGTCTATCCATGGATTCATTTTCCTTCTCCCATCTATCCATCCATTTAGCAAACATTTAACTACTATGTATCAGGCTATACACTAGCTTAGTGATTTTTTAGCGGGAAATAAAAAAACACACGTTGGATCCATGTCTAGAGACATTCTTGGTGTCACAAACATGGGAGACAGAGAGAAAGACAGAGAGACAGAGAGAGACAGAGGGTGCTGCAGTAAAAAGCTTCACAACAGAGAACTGATGACCCAAGGACTGAGATGGAGAAGTTCTGCTGACCCGCAGACAAAGCCCTGGGTGCCTGGCAGCAACTACAGCAAGATCTTCAGCCTTTCTACACACTGGCCTGTGGACTGGCGGTTATAGCCAAGGCTATATAGATCAATGATTTTCCACCTGTCTGTACCTGGAGAGCATGAACCGTGGTTGAAGATCACTGAATATATCTTGTCAGGGAAAATGACAGCAAAGCAGGACATTACGGTGAATTTACTGATGAGGTCATGGCTGTTTCTCATCCTTTCTCCTTTAGAGGATGGTTCAGAAACAAATCCACTCAAAGATCTACTAAAAGATTCTTTTTTAGAGAGGTCCAGTAAGAATAGGAGGTTTTTTTCCCAAATATATATATTTGTGTGTGTGCACGCACACGTGTGCATATATCACACCAGGTGGTGCTCAGGGCTTACTCCTGGCAGGACTTAGGGACCATATGGGAGGCTGAGGATTGAACCCAAGTACAGACAAATGCCTTCCTCATTGCACTATCGCTCTAACCCCTCACAAAGCCCACTGTTCGGGCCAAACAGCGCGTCTATGGGCTGCCTCCCATGGAGTTTGGACTTCTGTCCTCAGGATTAAATGACTGGAGGTGTGAGACACTGAGGAGATGGGGAAAGGATGCTCAGTATATTTTGCTTCGGAGCAAAAACTTGCCCAGAACCAGGCTCTGCCAGCCTCAGAGTGATGTTTGCAACTGTCTCAGTTTTTGCTGTGGAAGTTGTCCTGTGAATCGATTGGTGAATGTGTCTCTGACCGCTCACCTCATATGCCCAGAGCACACCGCTTGCCCAGCCGTGACAACTAACATACATCTAGGCATGGTCACAAAGTGCTTGTCCCACGAGTCAGAATTTAACTCAGTGCATCAGGCAATCCTGGACAGAGAAGAAATCAAGGAGAGAAAGAACCAAGGAGAGGCAAGTCTGTTTGCCCCCACCCTGGGCAGGACCAGGCTCTACTCTCTGCACTCAAGTACTGGGCAGGTTTCAGCCGCACCGGAGGCCCTCCAAGTTTCATTCTCAAGTTTTCAAGGTTCAAGCTTCCTCTCAGTGAATGTTTACAGAAGCAATTTAAGTGACCCGGGTTTGTAGCTACTCACATCTGCTCGTGCCTGGCCTGTCCACCTGTTTTTGGAAAAGGAAGAAATGATTTGTCCATTTGCTCCAGAGTCCCGGAAATTGCCTGTGTGTCTCCAGGGACAAGAAGATCACTTCCTCACCAGGACTTGGATGGAATCATAATAAAACTGGCAGGAACGTCCTGGGGTATCTGTGAGCTTTCATCAGCAATAGTAAGCCTGAAGCTGGAGGGCTTGATCACATGAATTCCCGGGCCAGAATGGAGCTCAGCCTCAGAACACTCCCCCTGCCTGTGTGAGGCCTGGGGCTTGATCCCCAGCATAACAAAAACAAACAAGAGGTCAGAGGGAATAAAGCAGGCTGGATTCGATCTTTGACACCACACATGATCCCCTGAGACTTACCAGGAGAGATCCCTGAGCATAGATCCAGCAGTAAGCTTGACACTGCTGGGTATAGCCCTCAAACCAGAAATACATAAAATTCAAAAATAAAAAAACTTTCGCCTCTGCACCCCATTTCTGACCCAGCAGATCTTGGGTGTAGTCTGGTCAAATCTTTTGAGTCTATGTTGAGTTCCAGACCCTGCAGCTACTTAGAGACCAAAATTCCAACAACTCTCTTCCACCTGGTTTCCGTGATGGCCATAAAGCGAGGAAGGCTGGAAGGCTTCAGCGGGGTACCTGGCCAGCTCTTTGTGGCTCCCTTACCTGTGATGAGAGAGTGATTGACCACAGCAAAGAATTCACAGCTGAAGTTAAATTGTAGCTTGCTGTGCAAGGACTTTGCTGGTTCAATAAAGTGAATTTAAATGCCTCCCAGCTCCTTGGGCTTTTAAAATTATTTTTCTGTCCCCTCGATAATGGAGCGTAGTTGGATGGGTTCTGGTCATTAGAGTGAATTAGTAGAATCCCTCTTTATAGGTTTTTGTTTGTGGGAGCTTAGCAGAGGTGGCTTAAATCACCGGACGCCTGAGATGCCTTCTCCAGCGAGCGCTTGAATAATGCTTCATTATAAGCAGGCTTAGCTGCTGGGACAGATAGAGATTAGAACAATTTGCTTCTCTGCTGATGGGGTAGCTGTGACATTTTGGCGATTCTGATACAGAGCTATGGAGAAAGGGAAGGCCTCTTACATTTCTCTTCAGTTTGAAACACCGTGTGCTGCATGCTGGCGTGGGCCTGGGAGACAGGGAATAAATGATTAGTAAATATTGGTTCTGAGTAAAATCTTGCCCAGAGCCAGGCTCTGGCGAGCTCAGTGGTGCAATCCTATTTGGAACTGGATCACTTTTTGAAAGTTGTCCTGCTGAGTGCATCCCTGGCCTCTGACCTCTCGGATGCCCGGCACACACCCCTCACTCAACTGGAACAACCAAGAACATTGCTAGACACAGCTTACCAAGTGCTTGTTCAGCAAATCAGTTTAGCTTGGTCCCTCAGCCAGTCCTAGGCAGGGCCCCGAGCAGCATCACATCCTTAGGCCTTTGCTTTGAACCATCGGCTCAGCTGACTGAGAATCACCAGCAGGGCCCCAGACGTCCTGGACATCACTTGGGAGGCCCAACAAGGAAATAAATCAATATGAAATTTTACAAGGCCCAGGGTAGGTCTGCAGCACTGTTTTCCGAGATATCCCCCATTTGGCTGTGGCCACTGGAGGCCAGTATCCAGAGTGATTGTTCACATCCCAATCGTGCTGTCTGTCTCTATCAGCCACTGGGTAGTGCCCAGGCACCTGAGGGTGCGTGCGACTGTGCAGCTGAGAGAGGAATGTACCACGCCGGGCTGGAAGGATGCAGGCGCTCTGGAGTCAGGGCATGGGCCACCTTAAATCCAGAGGAAACCAGAGTGGGAGCTGCTATTTCCCAGCTCTCTGACCAGGGCTGAGTGCTTACAGTATCTGTGTTTAGGGAGGACCGTCTCTGAGGCCCCAAGTGCCAGGCAGAGGAACCTCCAGCAAATGTACTGAACTTTTCCCCTCAGCCAGCGCTGAGCCTCCACCCATGAGAAAGGAAATGATAACTTTGCCTGCTGTGGGAGGGAAGGGTTAGCGAGCCAGTATCTGCCAAGCCCGTGTGTTCAGAGCCTGGATGCCTAAAAGCTCTTGATAAATGCCAACTGTCAGTAGTTCTCATCCCTTTCCAGGTCACAGTACTTTGAGAATGAGCGGCAAACGGAATATACCGGCAGAAGAGACTGAAAAAACACCAGCAGATAAGATCAGGCACTTGGACCCAAAGCTATCTCTTGAACCAGGTCTTGAATGCAGTAGAAAGGTGCTTAGGACATGAGTCATGGCAGTCTTTGTCCACTGCTGAGTCTTTCCTTCATAGCTCCACCTGTCTTCCTCTCACCCCATGTTCTATAGAGATCCCCATCCCACTGCTACACTGTGTGCCCAGCCGTGCTGATACCCGGAATCCAGGTGACCCAGGAATAGCCTTATTTACACAGGCATTTTTAGAAACTTTTACTTACAGCCAATTTACATGTTCGGAGGCTGCTAGGACAAGGCCAGATCTAGCTAACCAAAGTAATGTGTCCCCAGTGTTGGATTAGAGGTGGTTCTCAATAATCCGTCCACCACGCAGAAGAGTCACCACTTTACCTTGATGAAATCTAGGGCACTATGAATGTGGATGAGGGGGCCCAATTTGGGGGACAGTATTAGAAGATAAGGACTTGATGATCTCACCTCGCCTATAAACCCAGTGAGTTCCTTTTCTATTTGTTTATACCGAAGGCAGTTAATTTTTACCATCAAATCATTACAATCTTTATTGGCCACATTCCCAGCTACAGTTTAGGGTCTAAAACCTAGTCATGAATAGCTCAGCTTTGTAAGGGTCTCTATCACAGTGATTCAATAAAAAAAGAGGTTAATAATAATAATAAATAGAATGTCAGAAATAGTGACCCTATGTTCTATCTTTACAACCAATGGAAATTTCTAGAAAGTCCACTTCCCTTTTGCCTAGCCCAACATGGAGAAGTAAAGTTTTATGTTTTCTGTAAATACAGGATGAAAGAAGCATGCTGAGCCTATTCGTGTATTTGGATATATCATCTTAAAGAGACTGTGCTGCTTTTAGAAACCATGGTTCCTACTGATCCTTCAACAAAGCAATTTTCAAAAAAAGCAGGTCCTGACCTCTGGAAAGACGAGCTATTTCCTTTGTTGTCAGGAAAATTATTTTGAAATGACAAAAAAAAAAAGAGGAAAACTACAGAATCCCAACTCCCAACAATCTGCAAAACAATACATTATTTTTTTTAAGATGCAAATAATGAAACAATAGACAACACAAACCCCAGTGCATTACTGTACGTTAGGAACACTCTTTTCTCCAATTGAAAGGGCATCATAATTTTGTTTTCAAATGTGTTTTAGAACCTGTTATTAAAAGGGAATTAAACTCAAATCCCAGGGCAGCAGCTCGGTGACTACCGGGAGCTAATCTTGATAATGCGATTAGCTCAGCTTTAAGGGGGCCGCAAGAGAAGGAGAAGGATCCACAATGAACCCGAAGCTCCACGGAACCACCACAAGCTGCTCTAGTCTGAACACAAATGCCTTCTCCTCGGCTGTCCCTATGAGCGTGCTGTGGACCCATGTCTCCTCAGGAGAGGATGGGGCCAGACAACAATCGCATTGCTCTGCCTCTCTTTCTGCCAGGCACAAGCGCCACACTTGACATGTGGATTCTCATTCCTTCCATGTCAGGCGAATGCTATAGCAGCCAATTTCATTTGCTGCTCAGAAAATAATCGAGGGATTGCAAACCCAGACAGGCCCAGAGCAGAGCTCTGCTCTGAAACCACCACAGTTGAGCTCCGGTTGGTCCGGTCAGGCCCTGACATGCAACAGACAGACTCAAATCAGTTGGAAAACTTCCACTTAATAGCAACCACCATCCCCTCATCACAAGTCAACAGCCAGATCGCTGTGATCACTGCTGAAATGAAGGCCATTGAGGCGCATTGGCTGTGCAAATAAGAGCTCCCCATGTGTGCACTGTACGTACACTACATCTCATCTTGCGTCTGTATTTGTCCAGGGAACACTGTTCTCTCCCTACTGCTCTGTCTAATGGTACATTCACTGCACAGTCCGCTGTAGGTGGTACCACACATTTGCAGGGACATCTGAAGTATGAAACGGTGTTGTTGGTGAGAGGTTGAAGGGAAGAAGGAAGTGAGTGTGCATTGGTGTCAGTGCCGTGTCAGGCCCTAACATGAACCTTCACTCTAATGGAGCTCTAATTTTCACATCAGGAAATGTTTGCAAGGGATAAAATTGCTACACTCTCACTTTTGAGGGGTAGGAAAACTGAGGCAGTGAGCAATTCTTGAGTCAATGGGTAGAGTAGAATCTGAACTCTGGAGTCAGGAGTGGGGGTGAGGCTCCGGGAGTAGACCACTTGCCATGATGTCTGAAGTTCCTGTTTGATCTCTGACACGGTATGACCCTTCCAGCACTGCTTGCTGCAGACCCTAATCCAAATAAAACTAAACAAATCTATTTGCTCTTGAGACCTGGTGCAGGGATAGAGTGCTTTCTTTGCATGTGTATTGGACCCTGGTTATGTCCCCTGCTCTTCCAGGTCCTCTAACCCTCTTTTTCACCCCAGTCACCTCTACTTTTGCCTTAGATGGTCTGCTGGGGCCCTTGGCTCTTTGGCCAATTGGACATTGACATGGTCAAGATCAGGGCTGCACACTTTGTCTAATAGGGGCCAAATAGTAAACATTTTAGGCTTTGTGCACCCTATGGTGTCTGTTGTAATGGTTCCACTCTGCTGTTGCCATGGGAATGCAGCTCTCGTCTATAGATAGGTAGCACTGTAGCACTGCACTGTCCTCCCATCGTTCATCAATTTGCTTGAGTGGGCACCAGTAACTTCTCCATTGTGAGACTTGTTGTTACTTTTTTTGGCATGTTGAATATGCCACAGGGAGCTTGCCAGGCTCTGCTATACAGGCAGGATACTCTCTCTTTTTTTTTAATTTTTAAAATTTTATTGAATCACCATGAGATAGTTACAAGCTTTCATGTTTGGGCTACAATCTCATAATGATCAAACACCCATCCCTCCACCAGTGCACATTCCCCACCACCGATATCCCGGGTATAATCCACCCTCCCCCTGCCTCTAAGGCAGACAATATTCCCTATACTCTCTCTCTACTTTTGGGCATTATGGCTTGCAACACAGACACTGAGAGGTCATCATGTTTGGTCCATTATCTACTTTCAGCATGCATCTCCCATCCCAACTGGTTCCTCTAGCCATCATTTTCTTAGTGATCACTTCTCTATTCCATCTGCCTTCTCCCCTCCACTCATCAGTCAGGATACTCTCAGTAGCTTTCCGGCCTCTCCAAGAGAGACAGAGGAATCGAACCCAGGTTGGCCACGTGCAAGGCAAATGCCCTACCCGCTGTGCTATTGCTCCAGTCCCTATAGATAAGTATCTACTATCTATCTATCTATCTATCTATCTATCTATCTATCTATCATCTATCTATCCATGGACATATATATGGACAGTGGCTGTGTACCAATAAAGTTTTATTGACAAAAGACAGGGGTGATCCAGAGTTTCACAACTATGCTAGGGGCATGGCTTCTTAAGACAGAGAATTCTTCATTAAATCGGGGTGTCACTATCTATAAGTTGTGCGATCCTGAAAAATATACTTTACTTCAGTGAACCTTGGTTTCTTTCTCCATAAAATAGATTTCCACCATCACACTGACCTCATGGGGTTTTATGAGGGGGCTTTGCAGACAGAGTCAGGAAGGAGGGAAGAGAGACTGCCAGAGTGTTCATCTGATTGTGCATTGTTATCCCCTACTGGTGGGTAGGAGTGAGGAGGCGTGAGCCCGGCTGACAGCCACATCTCTGCCTCTTCTCCGTGTGTCCTCTGACTGATGTCCCTCTGATCACAGCTCTCAGACCATGAACCAGGGGAAAATTGTTCAGTGAGATGTCCATCCTCCCAAACCAAGAGGATTTTAGTTCTTAAATGTCTGCTAATGTCTGCTTTTCTTTTTCTTACTTTGGTGGGAGGCAGGGGGTGGGGTTTAAGCAACACCTGGCACTGTTCAGGGCTTATTCCTGGCTCTGCACTCAGGAATCATACCTGGTGGGGCTTGGAGGAGCGGATGAGATACTGGGGATAGAACCTGGGTCGGTCGCACGCATGCAAGGAAAGAGTATTTTCCATAGTGTGATTATCTTAGCATTTGGTGGCAGTGTTCGGCTTTCCTACTATCTTTCATTAAGTGGGTTGAGTGTGTGTATATGAGTGTCTCTATACACAAACACATCTATGTGTACATATGTCTTTGGGGAGATGTGTGCATGCATACATGCACAGATATGGTACATGTGATTTACACTGTGTGCCTATGTGTTATATACATGTTTGTGCACTAATTCTGTGATTTTGTGTATATTCATGTGTGTACATTTCTGTATGCACATGTATTACATAAATAGGGCTGTTTACATGTATGTTTGTATTTAGATAAATATGTACTTTCATGTATATACTTGTTCTCAAGTATATACATGTACATATACCTGTGTGAGCACATTACCCAAACATAATGAATGTATATTTGGGTAATGTGCTCACACAGGTATATGTACATGTATATACTTGAGAACAAGTGTAAGTATGTGTGTGGGGGGGAAGTATAGCTAGTTCATCACTCCCTCCCACTTTAATTTTGTATTTTCCTACCCATGATACTGTTTATTTGGCACCTGCTATATGCCAAGTAGCAAGTTGGGTATTTTTCACCTATTATTACAAATGCATATTTTGTAAAACACACATGTTGAGCCTTTTAATTCTCATTTGCAAATGAAGAAAATGTGTGTTGAAGAGGAAGAAAACGTGACTGTCCCACAATAAGACATGAAGGAATTAGGAGGCATTAATCTATGGCCGTGTGTCACTTTATGACTGTGAAATTCCTCCGTAGGTGATTTTGTTGCCATGTGAATGTCTTAGAGGGGAGTTACACAGAGGTGGGGGTTTAGGCTAATGTACATAGGGTCTGTGGTGCTAGCCTTTGGGAACCACCGTAAACGTGGCCTGTCATTGACTTGAACAACAGTAATCAACACATGACTGTATTTAGCACACAAGCACTTCCTTTATTTCTTGATCCCTGTTTTCGATATAGGCTTTATAGTAGAGTTTGATATTCCCAAGTTAAAAGGATATCAACATGTTGAGTACATTCTTGTTAAAAGAAAATTAGTTACACTAGAATGGCTACTGTTTTAAAATGCAAAAAAACAGAGTTGCTGGGCTAAAGATCTTGCCTGATGTGTGAGGCCATAGATTCACTCTCTCTCTCTTTCTGTCTGATCATTATAGTTTGCAATACAGAAATGTGCACACAGTATGTATATCCCTTTACCTACTTTCAGCACTCAGTTCTTGTCCAGAGTGATCATTTCTAACTATTATTTAGACCACATTTTGTGTGCACATTTCTGTATTGCACGCCATAATGACCAGAAGGAAAGAGAGAGTGAGAGTGTCTGCCATAGAGACTGGCTGCAGGGAACATGGTGTGTGTGTGGGGGGAGGGGGTTGTTGGTGAGAGGAAAATTAGGAACATTGGTGGTAGGAAATGTACACAGTGACACAGTGGTGGGAGATGGGTGTTGGAACATTATATGACTGAAACCCAATCAGAAGCAAATTTGTAACTGTGTTTCTCACAGTAATTCAATAAAAATTAAATAAAATTAAATTTAAAATAGCACAGCAGGTAGAGCGTTTGCCTTGCATGCGGCTGACCCAGATTTGATTCCTCCGCTTCTCTTGGAGAGCCTGGCAAGCTACCGAGAGTATCTTGCCCGCACAGCAGAGCCTGGCAAGCTACCCATGGTGTATTCGATATGCCAAAAACAGTAATAAGTCTTACAATGGAGATGTTACTGGCGCCCGCTCGAGCAAATTGATGAGCAATGGGATGACAGTGATACAGTGATGTAGAGACTGGATTTTTACACAGAAAGATTATTATAAAGGAAGAAAACTCTGATACAACTGGATGAACAATGTGCCAAGTGGAATAAATCAATCACACACATTCTGTGCAGTTCTGCATATAAGAGGATCTTAAAAGCCATCACACTCATAGAGATAAAGCAGAATGTTTGTTACCAGGGCAAATGTCTCAACACCCATCTGGTTTGTTTTTGTCTGTTTGTGCTAGTTTTGAGGTCACATCCAGCGAGCGGAACTTGAGGGTCACTCCCGGTTCTGCACTCAGAAATTACTCCTGGCAGTGCTCAGGGTAGAACATGAGATGCTAGGGATCAAATCCACATCAGGTATGTGCAAAGCAAACGCCTTACCAGCTGTATTATCTCTTCACTCCATGACACCAGTCTAATGAATCTTTGGCAGTAAAGATCCCTACCCACTGTTTCTACAGTAGAACCCTCTGGTGAATGTGTGATAAATCAGTCACTCGAACAAGGCAGATTTCCTGCTTTACCCCACATCTCTACTGGCAGGAGCCCAGGAATACGCCTTTTCCTCAGCTTGCCTATTTCTTTGATGCCAGTAGTTGAGAACCACCCTAACAAGCTGTCCCTCCATCCAGGAGCATGAATGACTCTGTACTCTTAGCAAGGCATATGGGGCCACCCTGTGTCTCTGTGTCTGCCCCACCCCTCACAAATGTGGCCCCATGTATATGAGAACACTCTCCCCAGAGTTTGTGGCATCCCAAAGGGTCTCACTTCGCTCCTGGGACATAGACACCAGGATGTGCCAATGAGCAGGAGATCAGGGAGGGTTGAGCAAATCCCCCTCTTTGTTATCTTTCTAGCATCTCCAATTTCATCCAGCAGCTGGTTTTTCTTTTCTAATGCATTGGAGATGTGTTACCACTGTTTGCTGTGCAACCTTTTCATCCCATGAAATAGTTTGGCATCAAAAGAATGACATTTATCGACTCTGCTGAAAGAGTGATTGATGAATAAGTTATGTCGTGGCTTCATTTCCCCTCCAAATCAATTATTTAAGTACTATACATTTATATTTGCTGTCGAAAAGCCTGATGCCATGAGAGTTGACCCTGGGGTGCTTGTTAGGGGTGGGATGGGATCGGGAGACAGATGATGGCATGGGACACAGGCACTGCATGTCTGGAATAAAGCCTTCTCTGTTCACTTGAAAGACTTAACTTTCTGATGCCTTGTTTTCCTTCCCCTAAAGTAGAAGTGATGATCCACTCTCACCACCGGCTCCATTGGCAAAAGCCCCAAGTGTCTGGCACACAACTGGGACCTGGGTCAAGTGCCAACCCTCATTCACTTTTACTACCTCTTCTCTTTGTATCCAGGTTGTTTAGTGAAAGCATAGCCACCACCCCTCTGCCCCCACTGCACAAGGGGAGAAGGGGGTGTCTCAAGACTATTGGCCTTTGGCACTTTTGGGACGACATGTGGAAGGTAAAGAGTTGGAGGAGTGAGAAACCTAGAAATGCAATGAGGGAAGGGATCGGATTAAGATATACGAGTTCCCTGAGCTATTACCACACACGGGTGACTTAAAGGAACAGAAATTTGATCTTTTCATTCTGGAAGCCTTAGAGGTTCGAATCAAGGTCTTTGCAGGCTCCTCTTCCTTTGAAGCCTCTAGGGAGGATTCTCCCTGGCTTGTGTGATTGTGTGTGCTTGTGTGCGTGTGTGTGCTTGTGTGTGTGCACGTTTGTGTGCATGTGCCTGTATGTGCATGTGTGTGTATGTGTGTGTGTGTGTACACATGCACGTGTGCGTAAGTTATGCCTCCAGGTCCTCCTGGACTTCTGGCCACTGTTCTCCCACCTCCTCCCAACTGTGCCTGCTGCTCCTCTGCTGGTCTGTTGTGTCTGCTGTGGCTGACCTCTCTGCTTCTTACATGGACCCAATCATTGGACTCAAGGTCCTAGGATTGGACTCAAATCCTTCATAGATTATTTTGTAAAATTCTCTTCATGTGCTGTAGTTCTGAGATCAGGGGTGGTATCCCTTTGTGGTTGGGGTCGTTGGCCGAGTTGCTTGTCTAAACTCGCTCACACACTCCTGGCTCAGTTGCACACCAGGGTTCCCCAATAATAGAGTTGCCGCTTCCCTCCTCGGCACCAATGAGTGGACACACCAGCAGGCAGGCAGGCACCAGCGGGCAGGCACCGGGAGTCAGATCCAACTGTGCCTCCCTGTTTATAAGCCAATGTTCGCACTGTCCCTGGATTCCTCCATTTTTGGATTTTTTTTCTATTTTTTTTTTATTTTATTGAATCACCGTGAGAAGTTACAGGGCTTTGAGGATCAAGTCTCAGTCATACAGTGATCAAACACCCATCCCTTCACCAGTGCACGTGTTCCACCACCAAGAACCCCAGCATACCCTCCCTCCCACTCCCCCACTGCCTGTGTGACAAATGATTTTCACTTTACTCTCTCTTTACTTCGATTACATTCAATTTTTGACCAAAAAAACCCACTATTATTATTTGGAGTTTGTCCTCCAACAATCAGACCTGTTGAAATGGCATCATTAGATCATATGTTTTTTATTGCTGATAACAAAGAGCATATGATGTTGCATGGTCGAGAAAGCGGCCGCCCAGTTTCGGGATTCTGCTATTTTAGTAATTAAGTCCAGAGGTATTCTGCCAGCAGCCACTGCATTCCGAGATTGCTTTGTGTGTCTCTGGGATCGTGGCGGTTCAGGGTCGGAGGAGCTGTTCATGGGCAGCCATTCGGGGTCTCATTTGTACGGGAAGCAGGGCTGGTTCTGCCGTGTCCCATCACAAGATTCACAACGCGTCCTATCACTGCAAGCTTCTACGTCTATGGCCCCACGCAGTCCCGGGAGGGGAAGGGTTTTTGTCCCTCAGCCTTTTCCCCTTTGTGGCAGCATGGTGACCGCCATTTTTTGATTCTTAACTAACTACATCTTCAAAGACCCTTTTACCAAATTAGGTTAAATAATCAGGACATGGATTTTAGGGGCACACTACTGTTCACCTCAGTAAGATAGGAGACTGTTGTCCTTGTGAGCCCCATGACAGGTGAGGAAACCCAGGTGAGAGGGGCCTGCATAGTCAGCACACTGGGGACTGACCCTGCAGCTGGTGTCTGGTGGGGGAGGGGGAGGTGTTGAGTTACCCTGGTGGAGACTTGAAGGTGAGTCTAGGCTGGGGCTTCATCAGTCAATGACCATTTACTCCTAATTTCCCCTCCCCCAATCCCCCACTCACAACCCACCAATCCACCCAACACACACTTAACTCCGCACAGAGGTCGAGAATGTTGCTATTTCAGCAAGAACATGATCAGATCTCACTGTTCTCACCACATCCCTCTGATTATGCATTTGAGGGTCTGAATTCATCCGCCACAAAGGGGCACTGAATAAATTGTGCTTTTCTAAGCAGACTAGCGGGGCTTTATCTGCACCCAGCATCCGACTTTAACCCCAGGCAGCTTTCTCTTCAGGTGGTAATTATTCTGGAACAAGTGAAGAAAATGGGAAGGGGTGTCCCCGGGGAGGGGCAAGGTGGGGGGGGGGCCCTATGTGTTCAGTGTTCCATTCTCCTGTCGGTTCAGATAACAGCCATCTGCAGTCCGAGCACCTCGGTTCTATGTAGGTGATTCCCCCCTGGACTGCCCCCCAAAAGAGAAAGTGAATGAAAACAGATTTCATTTTCAGATTAGACACTGTTCTATACAGCTTACTGATCAAATTACTCCTCAGAGTCCAACCAGAGCAAAACTCGGCACCCACATTTAAGGCCTCCAAAGCCTTCTTCTTCATCTTCCTTTTGAAAGCCCAAATCCTTTAAGCTTCCGCCATGCAGGACTGAGCTCTGGGGTGACTCACACTCAGATGGGAGGTTGACGAGGGGGGCGGGAAAACTACTGATTCTAATGTGACTGAAAACCCCTGTATTGGGGCGGAGGCCAGGGTGGGGGGGCGGTTCTACAACAAGGCTTACGTGGTCTAGCATGTGGCTTGCTTGCACACTTAAGGCCCTGAACTCTGGCACCCAAAGTCTGTACGCCCCACTCGATGTGACTGCATGTCATGGCTCTGACGAAATGTTTCTGCACCTTTTAGTAAAGTCTTTAACCAAAGGGAAATGGACAGCAACTAAGAAACTGGGAGGGTTTAATGTCACTTCCTCTCTCACACACCAAAGGACTGAGAATACAGATCTGAGTTCATCCCATTCGCTCAACGTGTGAGCCCGGTGGTTTAAGCTTCAGGGCTCCTGCAGGAATCCTCGGTGCTTGTAGGCCATTCTCAGCCTGTCTGTCCCCCCAAGTGTCCCTGCTCTCTCAGGTCACTAAATGCAACGCCTTTGCAGGTCTCAGTTCTGACTCCTGTGCTCCATATTTTTTGTTTGTTTTTAGGGGCCAAATCTGTGGTACTCAGGGCTTACTTCTGGCTTGGGGTTCAGGACGGTATCAGGAGACCGTCATGCAGGAGATCAAACTTGGGTCAACCACATGCAAGACAAGTGCCCTACCCACAGTACTATCTCTCCAGCCCCATGTACTCCACATGATAAAGTGAAGATAGGCAGGTGTTCACCCTCCAGTTTCTCTTGAGAATTCCTGCAGGACTCTGCTAAATTGTCGGGCACGTTTGAGATTCTAGAAGCTTCCCTAGCCACCTTTCCCAAGGTCATCAAGGTACCATTTTGCTCCCCCATGCCTGAATGGGAAAGATGGGGGCTGAAGGCCACAGGGTGGGTGGCAGCGGGCGGCCACTGTGAGGCTGGGCCTAGGCCTCTCAGCATCCGAGGAACAGTCTGCTCTTGGAGAAGGGGTAGCTCCTCTTTCTAAAGTTCCCTCTTTCTCCCCTTCCCTTCATTTGTTGTTGTTGTTGTTGTTGCTGTTGTTGATCGGAGTTACCTGCTCGCTGTGGGACTCTCAAGGAGACACACATTCGTGGTTGTGCTTGCACATTTGGCTTCAGTGCATGCATCATTGGCTCTGCTTTAGCTGTGGCGTTTGTATGCATGCTCACTGGGGGTTGCAGTCAGTCTTCATTGAGGCACTCAAGTGATGGCAAGGGAGATCCAGGGGTCCCTGCAGTGCCCACACACCTGCTTATTAGGGGTGACACTTCCTAGTGCTGGGCCATTCTTTTAGTTGTGGTGCTTACTGGGGGTTGTCCTCCTTTTTGTAGGGTTACATGTACCTGCCTGTGCTGTGGCTGAAAATCAATGGTGGCGCCAGGAATCGCAGATGGTAGAACTGTCCGACTCAAATTAGCAGAGCTAGCTGAGTGTATGTGAGACACCAGGAATTGAGCTCATGACCATATGCTTGTAAGAGAGGTGCCCTAAGCCACTGACATATTCTTCACAGCCACTTTCTTTCCTTCCCTGGGGCTCACTACATGGCTCACAATCATGGCCGTGTCCTCATGTGACCTTCCAGGAACTCATGTGAATTAGCAGGATTTGAGACCCTGTATCTCAGATGAGGAAGTTGAACTCTAAGTCACCTCTAAAGGAAGCTGAGCTCAAACCGGTGGGGGACCCATCTTCTGTTCCACTGACCCCCTGGGTGGAGCTCATTCTCTGCTCCTTCCTCTCTCCCCTCCTATCCTTGCGGGAGGTCGTTGGTGTCTCCTCCCCGCCTCCCAGGCTGTGGGTGCTGCTTTTAAAATCTGTCATCAGCCTCTTGCCCGGGCTCAGGGAGGTGAGTGTCCACTGCAGGAAATCAGATTGTGACGGTCTTTCCCCCTTCTGCCTCCTCCCTCCCTCCTCTGAGTTTCTGGAAAAAGTAAACAACAGGCTCTATGCATGCGAATGGCAGGAAGCCAGCAGCAGCTCATGCCACTGGACACCAAGTTTGTACGTGGCATGGAAGGGACTCAGTGTTTGAGATCCTCTGCTCCCAGGGCAGCCTGTGGGATAAGGGTACCCAGAGTCCCCGGAGACCCTCTCAGAACATTCATCATGAACCTGAAGAATGAGGAATTTTCTTTGATGTACATTTTCCATGACTTTACCTTTGAACTCATAGTTATGGAACTGTGTCCTCTGTTGTTGGGGAGTGAGGGGTTGGGGTAGAGAACTGCCATTAAGCAGCCCTGTCTGGTGAGAGCACTGCCCACGTCTTCCCCAGTGGGGGAGCCCCTACTCCTTTCTCCCGGAGAACAGATTCAGTTCCCACCTGCAGATTGTGTCTTCCCGAGTCTCATCACTGCAGGCTTTTTGCAGGGACATGAAGCCTGGGCAGATTGTACTCAGAACTCTGTCTGCTGTGCCGAGCCTGGTACAGCCTGGGCCAGGAGCAGACATGAGGGTGGTTACAGACCACGTGTACTGGGCAGTATTTGAGAAAGACAGGGGGAGGAAAGGGTCAGCCAAGGGAGACCTCCAGGAGGACCTGCCAGAATCTCTTTAGGGTGGAGCCAGCTGGCTCCAGGAACCGAGTGCTGGAGACACTGACCAGCCCTTCTCTGTCTTAGTCCTTCCTGGCACTCAAGCCACCCTGAGAATAACAGGGGCTTGGGGGGAGACTTAAAGCTTATTTCACACTTCTTCCCATCCTGAAATCCAGTGGCACTTTGCCTTCTGGAGGGCATTTGTCATTGTTGGAGAAACTTTGGGAGTTGGGCAGGTTGCTGGTAATATCTGGGGAGGGCAGGTTGCTGGTAATATCTGGGGAGGAGAGGTAAAGAAAGCAACATGACGCCCTATAAGAAATGACACAAAGGTCATTCACAAAGACCTCCCTGGTCCCACATGTTCACTGCGCTGAACCTGAAAAGTTCAACTCTCACCCAGCTCTTGCCATCTTCAAAGAAAGGCTCAAGAGAGTTTGGACTTCCACCTTCCAAACTCTCCTCCTTGATACTGTCTTTTGTGTAGAGGGGGCATTGTTTGGTGCAATGACAGTCCATCAGCCACAGAGCAACCACCAGTTTATGCCATGGTTTTAAGATCTACCCACCAAGTTACGATTACTGAGGAGTCATCCAAACTTACACAGAAAGAGTAGGGATGTGTACAAAGCTCATACTGCAGGGTGCAAGGTGATAGACCCTAGCCGAGATGCTCTACGGATGTGTGTCATTGCAAGTTTTCTTTTCCTTCCTTTCTTCTTTATTTTAGATTTATTTATTTATTTATTTATTTATTTATTTATTTGGTTTTGGAGCCAACCCAGAGTGGTGCTCAGGGCTTATTCCTAAAGGGACTGTATGGGGTGTGAGGGATCAAACCCAGATCAGTTGCATGCATGACAAATGCCCTTCCCATTGTACTATCATTCTGGTCCCCCTTCCTTGCTTTTTTTAAGTCTGCATGCCTTTAAGGAAGAACTGTGTAGCATACCACAACTCGCCCCCCCCCCAGGTACTTCATCTCTCCAGCCCTGTATATATGCTCAACCCTGAAGAAAACTGTGTTTGTGACCTCCTAGTTTGACCCAGATGTTCTCAAACTTAGGCAATGTTCCAGAATTATCTGGAAGCCTTGGTGAAACCTGACTTGTGAGGGTGTCCGGACCCTACCAGAGTGTTTTTGCTGTATTAGATTTGAGGAGGTTATTTCTGTCAGGTGCTTTGAGCGCCCAAGGTCCAAGGCAGTGACTGTCCATGTGAGTGGACACTGGAGTATCCTGAGTGATTGGCTCAGAGGCTGGTGCAATGATCTCATTTCCACTCATCCTGAATCCACACATCTGGGACCAGCCTGCAGTGTCTGGACTTTCAGTTCGCCCTCTAGGCATTTCTGATGGCCAGCAGGACTTTGACGACCAAAACTCTGAGGGTCAAATGATAGGTCGGCATTCATGATGACTGGCACTGTTTTGGAAGGGTTGTTTGATGCAGTGAGAGTCCATCCACCACCAAGACTCGTGGTTTTCAATGGCTTCTCTGCAGGTGTGAGAAGGTTGAAAGTTCCCTCTGTAGACCAATGTTCCCAACCTTTTTCTGACCGTGGTTCCTCCCCCCAACCCCGACCTTATTTTATTCCTGTTCCCCAACCCACCTTTTATTTGATTTTCACCTGAGGCCTCCTTGGAATATCCTGGGGCCCGCAAGGGCGATATTATCCCCTTCTGAGAAACACTGATACAGTGATCCCTGATTCATGAGCATATAAACCCCTCCCCTTAGATATTCTTAAAATGCCAATGTTAACTTCAGTTGACCTGGGAAGGACAACCGAGCTTCTATATTACTCAGAGGGTCCAGGGGAGGCCCACACTCTGGGTCCCAGTGCAGCCTCTGGATAGCAAGGGGGAGGCCAGTTAGTATTCAGCCAAAGGTGAGTTTATCCATCAGGAGATATGGGGGCATGACTGGCCTGACTTGGGTTAAAAGTCTAATGGAGGGCAGGAAGGAATACACCAATGCAAACAGCCCACTGTTCCCAGGATACTTCCCACAAAGCATGAGCCAGGCCAGATCAATAATGCTGATACAGTGGATGAACCCTGGCTGGACTGAGGCACTGAGAGGCTGGCTCTCTACTCACAGTGGACCGGGGTGATCTGGGTAGGCTTCCTGGAAGAAGAGATACTTAAATTAGGCCTCTTGTCCAGGGTAGATTCCTTTCTGTGGCAGAGGACTGCTGAATAATCATGAGGTCTCAAGTTTTCTTTATTTCTTCTCTTCCCTATTTTATTTCTTCTCCAGAGAACTTACTGTCATCTGATTTCTGTTTTACTCACATGAGTCTTAATTATAATCTGCCGTCTCCTGTAACACTCTTTCTCAGTTTTATCTAACCTAACTCCTGACTTCCATGAAAAAGAAAAAAAAACACTCAGCCCCCTCAACCCCCCACTTCCACCCTTCTTCATTATTCCAGTGCCCTCCAGGAAGAAGGTGTCCCCCAGTTTTGGAAACTGCCCTAAGAGAATGGAAACTCCAACCGAATAGACACTTCTTTTGTTGGTGCATTCCCATATTTGTGGCACCTAGAATAATGCTTGATTCTGAGTAAGAGCTCAGTAACAATTATCAACAAAAGAATGGTTATCAGTTGATCTAGGAAGGACCCGGGGAGGTCCACACTCTGGGTTCAAGGGCAGCCTCTGGATGGCAAGAGGGAGCCTTGCTATCCAGAACGAGTGGGTGTGGAAAACTTTGGGGAACAGGAAGGAAGCTTGAGCTCAGGGCGATGCATTTGTGGAAGGATTTTTGTCACACCCCACTCATAATGCACAGGACAGGGTATTTGGCACCAACTCTCTGGGTCTCTTGAGTGGTTTGCTATCTGGCAAGGGCATAGACCCACAGTGCCTTTTCTCGCCCTTTCAACATTTCAGAGAAGGGCTGTAGAGGTTTCCTCAGCCGCAGAGAGTCTGTCCTCCTTCCTCTCAACACTGAAGCATCCCCACTGCTCTGTGCTCAGGAAGGAATCTCTATAACAAAACAACGGGAGTGGAAGTAAATGTCTCTATCTTCTTTTGAATGCACTGTCTTTCTTTTCTTTTTCAACCTCATTTCCATCCAGAAAGTTCTTGCCCTGTATTTTTTGAAAATTGGAAAATCAGACCCTTAATTTGTGTGTCTGCGCTTGCCAGCGAGCGCGCCAAGGAGCTGGTTTTCAAAGGAGCTCTTTTCAGAACCTTCCATTTTCCCATTAGCGCTAGTCTCTGGGCACCTCTGTGCTATTCTCTTCAGAGAGGAGACTATTACAAAAACACTTTCTAATTATTGGTGGCCTTTTATGACTCCAGGGCTTCTGTAGCCCAGAAATGAACATCCCTGCCTGAGAATTTTGTGCCGTTGCACACCCCCTCCCCCACCTTATTTTCCTGCTTTGGGAAGACAGCGTCATCTCCGCGGGGTGATTTATGAAGCTCACGCTGCAGAACACAGCTAATGTGTGCAAGTCCAGAGGTCATGGCCGCCGCGAGAAGAGCAGCCCTGAGTTCATTTGCATTCCATCTGCAGGGTCAGGAACAAAAGCCCACCCCATGCCACAGCCTTCGCTTCATGCTTCACTTACTTGGCCCACTTCCTCCAAATCGCGAAGTAGATTAAGAGGAAGAAAGAAAGGGGTGGAGGGGCTGGTTTTCTCTCCAATGCTCTCTGCCCAGTATTGTCAGCCTTGCTGTAATGTGGACCGAGTCATTCATTGTTGCCTCAAAGAAGGAAGCGCCTTTGAATGCAGTGTGGCCCGAGCCCTCTCTCTCCGCAGGTCAATCCCATAACTGTCTGGCTCTTTCTTAGATAGCTCTCCAGCTAAGGATCTTTGAAAGCTCAAAGTCGTCTTAGATCCCGCCCAAAGAATCAGCTTGGCTCTCTTTGGCTGCGCCCGGCGCCTCACCTCCATTCAGGTACTTGGGTGCAGCTGACAGCTTTGCTCACTGGGAAATTTCAGCCAAGAACATCCCAGCGGCTACCAGGAGGCTCACAGACTTAGTAATCAGACAACTAGACTCTGAGCGGCTGGTTGACAGGATTATAGTAGGTGCCCTGCTCTGGGCTTGATGCACAATTGTTTCTTGGAGATGTTAGTGACTTCTTCACGTGAGCACATACAAAGCTCTTCCCTGGTTCCCCAGTACCAAGTACCACCTCTAAACTGTTGCTATCCCCTTTCCAGGAACCAACAGAGCAATTTTATGCCCCAACTCCAGAACAATTGTGCATCCTTCGCTGGAGATCTATCTCGTCCTTCTACCCATAAGCCTCTCCTCAAATCTAGCTTGATTTCCAGTCTGAATTGGTAGAGCTCAGGCTCCCACTAAACCAGGCAGAGAAAGAAACTTTCTAATTTGGAATAGTGTGGAGTCCCTAAGGGAAGGCAGGCAGGAGCTCTTAAATGTAGAGGAGCCTCAAGTTCAGTCTGATCTAAGGAGTGAAAGACGCCTAATAGCCCAGGGAGGCTTGGCATTGACTTTACATGCCACAGTGAGCTAGAAGTTGTAGGGTAGAAGAAAAGAGGCCTGCTAAAGAGTTTGCACTGACTCTTGCTTCCCATTTGGAGGTAGCAGTAAGCTAAGCAGTGCTGAGATTTACCAGCCTGGTACCAGAATTTCCATGTTGAAGTGGATTCTGTAAGGAGCTGCTCGGTGATGGGCTCCAAATGGTCACTGCCCTGCGTCCTGTCCTCAACCAGTCTCCCTGAACACCTTGGTGATGGTTTCAGAGGGCCCAGGGTGCTCTGTCCCTTTTGCTTCCTTTTCTAGAAGCTGTGAAAGCAAGCTTATAATGATTTGATCATTTCAAAATAGGAACCAGTGATGGGTTGAACAAAGGCATGATGGGAATGCAGTCTGTTTAAAGAACACCTGAGAGGCAGAGTGTTAGGCGAAACTCTTCGAGAACATGGGGCCCAGCTCCACCCCCCTTTCACAGACGAGAAGCAGGAGTACCCTGGATGTCGTGGTCCCAGTTATTAGTTCTGGCTGTGCGGTCTCAAGGATACAGTCCAGGAAAGGAGGATGAGGAATGCCAATGTCTCAGTTCTATTTCCTGATACTGGTTCTGGTCACTTCTTCACATGTATGACTCTTTCTGTCTTTGGTGCCAGTTCACTCCTCCATCTCTTCCTGAAACTTTCTTGCCCCAGACTGGGGAATCTTGCTTATGTGTTTTGGTGAGGGACCACATAAGGCAGTGCTCAGCGGACTTTGCAGTGCCAGGAATCTAAGTCAAGAGTCTCACATGCAAAGCACGCCTTCAATTCTCACTCCAGGCTGAGGAGTCTTAACATCTTTAATATCAGTCTATTTTTTCCCGAATTAGGAGCATATCTGGCATTGTTCATGAGTTATTCCTAGCTCTGTACTTGGAGTTTACTCTCAGCCATACTCAAAGGACCATGCTTACTGGGGATTGAACCCAGTTCTCCTTATGTAAGACATGAACTCAGCCTGTTAAGCTATCTCTCCAGTCAATATTCAGAGTCTTTGAGAAGTCATTGGATGATGCTTACGAGGCCGTGAATCCAGGCTTGCTCAGGTGTGGTCCTCAGTCTCCTGTGTCAGATATAACCCTGTGCCTTGGAGAGAATGCAGTTCTTAGCTGCATCCTACATCCATGAATCCAGCTCTTGGATGATGCACAGGGATGTGGGTCTCATCCAACTTCTCAGACAATTCTTGTGTACATTGACATTCCAGAACCACTGATATAATCCAACCTCCCCTATCTTACTCCCAAGTGGGGGATATGGAGGCCCAGTGAGGGATTGAAATTTGATTAAAGGTGGGCAGGTGGCCACCGGCAGAACTGATCCCAGAGTTTTCTATTTCAGATTTCCTGTCTCACTGAAATCACCTTCCTAGCTTCTCCAGGGCTCTTTATACTGAAATTAGAACTCAAAGAAGCCTGGTTTTGTGCCAGGAGATGTGCCTGAAAAGTTGTGAAATGCATTTTTCTGAATGGAGCTGTGTTCTGGATTTGGTAAAGCAGTGGCTTGTGACTGAGTATAGAAGAGAACACACATACACACACAGACATACATACACACACACACACACACACACACACACACAGGAACCTACCCTACACCAGGTAACTTCTACTGGTTTCCCCATCTCCTTTCCTTCTAGACTCTCTGCCACTAGGTGCATAGATAGCATGTTTCTGGGCGGGTACTTTTTATGCACCAGAGTGAGGTGGGTAGTTTAAGCTTCAACTGAGCACCAGTACCAGGTGTCTCAGTCATTGGTTCTTAGCCAAATGGAAGATGTTGCGACTGATGTTTTTGTGGTGGTGTGAGTTGAGCCCTCGGCTAGAGATAGAAGTTATTTCATCTGCAGATGTGCTCACTGCAATCTCATCCTTAGTCCCAGAGCCCCTGTTCCAGCTCATGGGAGCTCCTGAAGCTGCAGCCTTGGTGTGAGTCAGTGTTACTGAGCATCAGGAAAGGGTCCAAAGCATCTTTGGAGCGGGTGCCACCGGGTCATGCAGGACAGCTTTACCCTGCCCCCAAGTCCCTATACCCCTGCATTTTCCTACCATCATTTCTATCATTTGACTCTGAATGTCAGAGCTAAGCCTTGTCTGTCCCCTGGCACCATCTTCTGCAGTTTCCAGGCCCAACACAGGGTCAATGCCAAGTCACCGTCCTGGGCATGAATGTGGAGTGAAAGTACATGCTCCATCATTGTTCGTGGCATGGAAATGGAGACGTTCTCGATATAGCCAGTTTAGTTCTCAGAGAAATTTCTTGTTCAGACTCTGATAGGATCAAGGCACCCTTACCACCATGTAGATTATTCCATCTTCTTTGGCTCTGATTGTTGGTGCCTTTCAGGTTGGTTTTGTTTTCTGACACATATGCGTCTGGTTAGCCCCTCCAGGTCTAAGCATAAGAGAACTGAAAAGGAGCAAGAATGTAGATGTGAAAGAGACATTAACTGGCCCCATGGAGTGTCTTATGCAAGTGTCTGCTGTACTATCTGTCCTTGTTTTGTCTTAAGATACTGGCTGATCTGGAGAAGGTCAGGAGGGTGGAATCCTGGCTTGTGACCTGAAGCAGGTCACTGTATCTCTCTAACCTTAGTACCTTCTCTGCAATGCAGATTACACCTGCTCTGCTCTGCTCTAAAGGTGGTGAGCAGTGAAGGCAACAGTAACTGGGAGCCCAGAGCAGTGAACCAAAGGGCCATCAGTAGCTGAGTGAGTAAACTAAGATGAAGCAGCCAATGGATAATTATTTGACAAGACAAAGTAATGAAGCTGTGGGCTAGAGCAATAGTGCAGTGGATATGGCACTTGCCTTGCATGTGGCCGATGCAGATTTGATCCCTAGCATTCCATGTGGGCCCACAAGCACCACCAGGAGTTATTCCTAAGTGTAGATCCAAGAGTGATCCCTGAGCATCTCTGGTTGTGTCTCCGGCTACCCAAAAAGGCAAAGAAATGAAGTTGTAGTCCATGCTACGACCTGGATAGAGCCTGAAAACAATGCTTAGTAAAAGAAGGCAGGCACAAAAGGATACATATCATGACTCCATTTATATGAAATACCCAAAATAAGCACATTCCTGAGACAGTAAACAGATTAGTGATTTCCAGAGGGTGTATGGAGAAAAGAATGGGAAGTGACTACTAATAGATATAGGTTTTCTTAGGGGGCTGATAAAAAAAATGTTCTGGAATTAGACAGTGATGATGGTTCCACAGCATTGTGAATGTACCAAAAAGAGCCCCAAAATTATATACTCTAAAGGAGTGAATTCTGTGGTACGATAATTATATCTCAATAACAAAAGAAGCAAACACACAAACAGTGTAGGGAGAAAGGGTTGGGTAAGCTGTAAGGATGTATAATGAGGATATTATTATCATCAACAGCTTTAGCTTAATATGTTAGTATTTATTTAGTGCCATGGCTGTGCCTGACATGGTGACAAAAGCTTACATGCCTTGCTTTGCATACCAGATTGGTTCATCTCAATTTTATTTTCTTTATTATATTTTTTTTGCAATTCTCAGCCACCCAGGCCAGCAGTTCACTGAGAATATGGTGGTGCCAAGGATTCCTGGGCTTCTCTGCAGTGCCATGGGGCTTGGGAGACCTTGTAGTGCCAAGTATTGAATTCGGATACGCCACATAACAGGCTCTAGCCCCTGTTCTATCTCTGTGGCCCCTTATCTCAATTTTTTAAACAAGACCAAGAATCAGACAAGCTCAGTCACATGATAAAGGTCATGGGGCTGCTGAAAAGTCAAACTGTAACCCTAAATCCAAGGCTCTTTTCATTCTCTTGGGTTCAGGAACCCTACATTTAGTCAAATGCCTTATTTTAAGGAGACCTAGTCATTGTTTAGCTTCAAATTATTCTTAGAACTTAAAGATCAAAACACAAGACTTTCCATTGGAAAGGCAGAAGCATCTCCAGGGTCTCTCTGAGCGGGAAGATGGACTGGCTCATGAATTCCTCACCTCTGAGAGTAACAACTTGTCTCCTTGGCAGCCTAGGAGGTTTCAAGTAGAATCCAAGAATTTCAAGAGTTGATGACACCCCTGGGTTCACCTCCTCGGTGATGACAGGCACCCGACCCTGTGAAGACATTTGGCCTGGACAGGAGCTACTTCTACATCTTAGTGATAATTTATGAGGGTCCCCTGAGCCAGCTCTCCTGTAGAGACACGAAGGCCATGCTCTGCAAGCCCAGAACAGTATCAGGTTCTGCACCAATAGATCCCAATGCTGCTGAGTGGAGACAGGATATGCTGTCATGACTGAAAGCAAATACAGTGTCAGGGGGACAAGCGATGGATAGCAGCCCAGAAGGACACTCGTGAGCCTTCCAGGGTGAAAATGGACAGCATGGAGGACTTGGATCTTACCTGTGTGGCCAGTCCCAGATTTGGGGGTGACTGCCAGGTAATAGAAGAAGGGGCTTGAGATTAAGTGGTCCTGATGCCATAGTGCTGACCAGGATGGGCTACTGACTCCTGAGTTAACACTAGATTAGGTTTGGTGAACTATCAGAGAAGGAATTGACCAGTGTACCCCCTGGCCTTCTTCATTCTTTCAGTCCTTGCCAGGTCCTAGAGCTAACAGAGGATGCATGTTTATATCCATCAAAATTCATGTGTTGAAATTCTAACCCCACCATGTGAGGGCCCTAAGAGGGGCCTTGTGCTCATAATGAGACTGTGCAGGTGGAAGTTCTAGATGCGTGTGTGCCTGGAATGAAGAGTTCCAGAGAGCTTCCTTCCCATGCTTTCTGCCACAGGAGGGCTCCTGGGCAAGCTACAGGAAGTCCTCTCTGGTCATTGGGTTGTGAACTTGATCTTGGACTTGCAGCCACCAGACACAAATGTTTCTCATTGAAGTTACCCAATCTGGGCTACTTTTCTACCAGTGGCCCGAACACAGAGATGCCTGCCTGACCAAGTGAACACACAGCACAGGCCACTCTGTGCCAGGCCGTCTCTGTGTGCTCCATAGATTGGTACTACTGCTGGCACCCCCAGAAGTACCCATTTTTAAGTGCATTGTTTCATATCACTAAGTACACACCTGCTGTTGCTCAACCAATAGCTCACTGAGCTGACTTTAGAATCCTCACCTCTAGGTCCTGAGGTAGGTTCTATGAATGTCAGCATCCCCCTTTTATGGACGAGGAGACTGAGGAGTTAGAAGCTGCCCAAGATTGAATCTTGCTAATCAGAAAGGAATTGGGATTTAGTTCTCCAGACAGGCTGGTCTTGCCTCCTGAGGACCCAGTCCTGGCATCTGTGTGAGAAAGGCCTTGGGGCATGTGGGAATGTGACTTAGCCACTGTCCTATCTCTCTCTGATCTGGTTCATTCATTTTACAACTGAGAGAAATAAATTGTGTGGATATACCACAATGTTTTAATCAATTCTACTGATGGACATGTAGATAGTTTCTAACTGGTGGCTATTATGATTAAAGCTGCACTGGACCTTTGTATGTAAGTCTTTTGTGGTGTTAGTTGACATGTCTCCAGGGTAAATGCTTAGGGCTGGAATGGCTGGTCTGAGTTAGCCCACTGTGGGAAATTCAGAAACTCTCAGCTGACCATTTCATGATTGTAACCTGTTTGGAAGTGGCATGTGCCACTGTTACCTGTTTTATTGTAGTAAAATACACACAGCCTGCAGTGTGCCATTTCGGCCATTCCAAAGTTCAAGACATCAGTGCCTTTATATTATTGTACCGACTTCACTACCCACTGTCCAGAATCTTTTGTCCTGTCCCATGGAATCTCCACCCCCCACTAAACACTTTATTCCACACCTCCTGGCAGCTTTCTGTGGCCACTCCCAGGATGTGCTTCATTTTCATGAATTTGATCACTCTAGATACTTCACCAAAAAAAAAAAATGATTTCATCCTTTTTGTTACTACTTTACTCCATTTGACATAGTATCTGCAAGGTTCCTCCTGACTGAAGATTGTGTCAAAATTCCCTTTCAAAGACTAATACCCCATGGCCTACAGGTCCCATTTTTTTAGGTGCAAATGAAGAAAACTTTCTATTATTTTATAAAAGAGTTTTAAAAGAGATGTGTAGTTACCCAGCCCTGAATTTTATAAATTCTTCCCTTACTTACCCAGGACATTACTGGCAATATGAGCACTGATAGTAGATTACACCCAGGATGTCTTAGACAGTGCAGCACCAGGTAGGTTTCACAGTTTAGTCCAAAAAATGAGCTATGGACAGAGTATCAGTGCTCACCTGCCCCCGTGAGCTCCGACTCCCTCTCATTCAATAAGACTCACAATAGCTCTATTAAAATCTCCTTCCACTCCTTTTTCCAGAACTATTCATCCCAGAGTCTTAAAAGCAGATTTCTTTGTTTATAGTTCCCTTGGCTGTTTTCAATCCCTATTTGTCATATCTGACATTCAGAAAAGTTTCCTATCAAGAGAGGAGAGGAAGTGCCTGCTGAATTCATGATGGGAGGCATAATGGGAGCTAAACGCCACTCAGACTCGATCCTGGGCACCTTCTCAGGAACTGGAAGCTATGGACTGTCTCAGGAGTGGAAGAGAACCTGAGAAATACAGGAAGGGCTCTGTTGCTTGGGTTCCAGAAGTGTCAAGAACTAATGATTACCATAATTAAAACCCCGTCACTCCAATTAGATAGCTGTTGCCTGTCCCCTACCCCATCCAAGAAAAAGAAGGAAATGGCTGAGTTTAACACACCTATTCTAGTGACAGGACATGAATGCAGAGATGGTGTCTCCCATACTTCTACCCGGCACATGCTTCTCAGATGCTAGATCTCACTTTGCACTGCCACTGAACTTGCTGGGGCCCTCCAGAAAGTTATGGTCACACTGTCCTCTCAGCTGCCGCTGCTCCCTGTATTTATCACTGTGGAATCCAGGACAGTGTGGCCACATAGAAGGCCCTGAGACAGTACTTGTCATGTAAATATAAGAAGGATGAATGCCTCTCCCTAACCTCACCAGACGGCTGGCACTTCATGCAGGGCTGTCTAATCTCCCCAGCTCCCTGCTGGGCCTCTCCAGGACAGGTCCCCAGACCAAGAAATTTGGCACACTCTATCCTATTTACCACCCTGCGAACTATCCCCTCATAAAAGCAATTGCTTCTTGTTATGGATTCTTCTCTGGAAGCCCTGTCCATACCTAGCCCATAATGAAGCTCAAAAAATATTTTCTTCTTGTTGAATAATATTGGAGCAGCATATATGACATACATTTCCCTATTGAAACGTTTGTATTATTTTCTGAAATACAGGGAAGGGTACCTGGGCTTCTCTGTTTCACTGTAGAATAAAATTAGCAAGATTGTCTGGAGCTCTGGCAAAGCAGGTGTTATCATTCAGGGCCGGCCTGTTGTCATTTCTAGGCTCATATCAAAGCTGCTTGGAGCTTCTCTGTTGTCTTTACCAGATAACGTGATTTTTTCTCACTGAGAGGATGTCAGAGACCCAGGAAAACCACCTCAGAGTTAAGGCCATCTGATCATCAAAGGTTAGACACTGGGCTTGAGCCCAGCTCATCCATTCCTCAGTTCTTGGACTCTAAGACCAAATTGCTCCACTCTGAACCCCAATCTTGCCAGCTGTAATATGGCCTACAAGAATTTGGTGGGGAACTGAGTCCCTGTGGCTGCTAAAACAAATCCCCATAAATTCTTCAAACTATCAGAATTTCTCTCTTATAGTTTCTGGAAACCAAAAGTCCAGGTGGATTTGACAAAACTAAAATCAAGGTGTCGTCAAGGCTGATTCATACTGGAAGCTTCAGGGAAGCACCTGTTTTCTTCTCCTTTTTAAGTTCTGCTAATTTTGTGTTGTCTGGTGGTGGGCAGTGGTACGTTTGGTCATGCTTAGACACTGTTCCTAGTACAGTGCTCAGGGTCTGTTCTCAGTGCTATTTGGGGGGGGACAAGGCAGTGCTGGGGATGAAACTGGGACAACCGCATACAAGGCATTGCTCATCTTCTTGATGCATGGCTCCTCCCTTGAGCTTCAAAACTGACCATGCGTATCTTCTCTCTCTGATTCTACTCCTATTGCATCTTCTCTTTCTGACTTGCCTGCCTCCCTCTTATAGGGACTCAGGGTTACATCAGATCCATCCGAATCATCCAGGATAATCCACCCACTGAAGAGCCTTATTTAGTCACATCTGCAGAATCCTTTTACCAGCAAAGTAGCATATTCACCAGTTGTGGGGATTAGGAGGTTCACATCTTTAAAGCGTACTTACTGCCAGCTTGCCACATATGGGGCTGTCAATTTGAAAACTTTCGTGCAACTTGGAGTGCCTTAGTGTCCCATGTTCTCCATTTCCAGAGTGATTCTTTCATTGAAGACTCTCTGCATTTGGGTTCATTTCAAAGCAAACTTTGAGCTAAAGATCCAAGAGCACTGCTCTATGAAAGAAGTTTTGGGGCCCCAGGAGTACTTTTCGGGAGTGAGGCATGGAAGGGAAGACATAGGGTGACCTTCCAAGGGAGCAACTGCTGTGGGAGAACAGTGCCTCATCCTGCTGGGGAAACTCCAGGAGCCTTGCGGAATGGCACTAACAGCATCCTCGGCTGCTAGAAGTGAGGGAGCTGAAGCACTGACACTTCCATCAAGTGTTTGCAGAAGTCCCTTCATCTCTCCCTCTTCCAGACTTCTCTACGAGTTGCAGGGGGAGATGCCCTGGTCTAGTAATGTGGTAAAGGCAATGACAGTTTGAGGTCAGAACAATGTGTGTCCATGTGCTCAGAGTCGTGGGCCTGGACAGCTGCCTGCAGTGTCTTCATCACACCCAGGGCCTCTGCACACTCTTGGTTAGCAGTCCACTCACTACTGTGTCCAGCCACCCCCACTCCCCGTCACCAAGGCATTTGTTACCAAAAACTCACTTGCAGAGGCCAGCACTCAAGAACACTCAGTAGCCCTCTCTTTCCCCTTCCAGAAGCCGCCTTAGGTGGTCTCAGAATGATATGCTACTCACTAGGCCCAGGAAGACCTACAAAATGATGCAAATCAAGAGATTTAAATCTTTGTGTTTACTTGAAGAAAATTTATGAAACTGCCAGGCCTGTCCAGGGCATGCATATCCACAAAACTACCCGTATCTGAAAGATGTTCTTTTCTAGAAGCAAATAATACCGTATTGCTGGTATAGTGGTGGTGGCACTGGTAGGTAGGCCAAATAGTGGAGCTGGACACAAGGTCAGTGGTCCAAAAAGAGTACTGATTTTTCACTGCAACTACTTAAAAAATGTAGGGTCTAATAATGAATGTTAGGATTTACAGGAAGATTATCTGGCCATTGTGCATTCTCAGAAACAAAGCCCCAGGATGCAGAATTTACAGGGTGCATGGTTGGATTTTTTTTTAAATTTTTTTATTTTATAAGGTGGTTCACAACATTTGATTACATTTAATATTCAAACACCAATCTCACCACCATTACATCTTCCCACCACCATATTTGAGATGTTTCCATCCCAATACCTAATCCCTGTCCCAAAGCAGAACCGAAATAATATATTTTGTATTGTTTGTTATGAAAAATCCATATGGTCGTTCTGAGCACAGTAGGAGTGAGCCTTGAGCACCACCGGATGTGGCCTCAAAACAACAAATCTCGGGTTTAGTGAGACAATGAAATATCTTAAGTTGTTTTTCCAGTGTCAGTACCCATAGGTGAAATGCATTGGTTCCTACACATTTACCTCTTTATACTTTTCTGTTGTAATTCTAATTGTTCTAGAGCAGATATGAAGCCAGTGCTTTTGGCAATAAAGGGCTATAAAGAGGAGGCACCGCAGTTACAGGAGTTAAGTGGTGGGTTGAAGTTAAAAATCAGGTGTGGAGTGATGCTGGTGGAAATGGCAGACTGAGGGTCTACTGGAGACCTGGCCTTGGGATCTGACCTGGGAAGAACTTAGTTGCTGTGGTGTGACGGACGTTTTGTGTTTAAGGGTGGAGAACCCACTACCTCATCAGCTCTGGCAAACATGTTGAGCCATCCATTGATTTATATCTCTTGGTCACGAATCCCTCTGTTGTCGGACAACAAAACTCTCAAATTGTTGCAGGCATAGCAGAAAGAGAGCCTTAGATCTGTGGTAGTCTACGAGCACCAGGAGTAATCCCTGAGTATTGCCTGTGGGAGTCCAGCCCGGGGAGTCAGGATAGACTCCCTGAATGAGAAGGATGCCCGGAGAGTCTCTGGGAGCAGAAACTAGGCATATTGAAGACCTCTGAGTTTGGTGTGAGGAGAGCATAGAACCCTGGGAGTGTGAGGTGGTGAGAAGGCATAAAGTGAATGGATAACACAAGCCATTGCAAAAGGTTTATGAAGTGAAGAAGGTGATTAAGTTTGATGTAATACTAGGGATCTTTTTGTTTTTCATTTTAGGACCACACCCTGCATTGTGGTTTTAGGGCCACACCCTGAGCACTCCAGACTCAGTACTCAGGGATCAAATTCCCCTATCAGATACATGTAAGGCAAGCGCCCAGCTCACTGTACTATTCCTTCGCTCCATAATATTCTGATCTCTTAGTTAGCATCCCACACAGCAAAGCCTGGCAAGCTCCCCATGGCATATTCCATATGCCAAAAACAGTAACAACAAGTCTCACAATGAAGACATTACTGGTGCCCATTTGAGCAAATCGATGAACAACGGGATGACAGTGCTACAGTGCAGTTATGAAAAACCGCTGACAATGCTACAAAAAAGTGTCCATAAAGGAAAGAGTGTGAAGATTGTTCTATTTTGGCAGGGTCCATTAAGACTTTCTATAAGATATCACTTAACATGTTGTTAAAGATTGAGCCTTGTGAGTTCACAATAGCCAAAATCTGGAAACAACCCAAGTGCCCTAGAACAGATGACTGGTTAAAGAAACTTTGGTGCATCTACACACTGGAATATTATACAGCTGCTAGGAAAGATGAAGTCATGAAATTTGCTTATAAATGGATAGACATGTAGAGTATCATGCTAAGTGACATGAGTCAGAAAGAGAGGGACAGACACAGAAGGACTGCACTCATTTGTGGATTATAGAATAACATCACATGAGGCTGACACCCAAGGACAGTAGACATAAGGGCCAGGAGGATTGCCTCATAGCTGGAAGCCTGCTTCATGAGCAGAGGGGAGAAGCAGGTGGAATAGAGAAGGGATCACTAAGAAAATGATGGCTGGAGGAATCAGCCGGGATGGGAGATATGTGCTGAAAGTAGATAATGAACCAAACACGATGACCTCTCAGTGTCTGTGTTGCAAGCCATAATGCCCAAAAGTAGAGAGAGAGTATGGGGAATATTGTCTGCCATGGAGGCAGGGGGAGGGTGGGAAAGGGGGGGTATACCAGGGATATTGGTAGTAAAAAATGAGAACTGATGGATGGATGGCTGTTTCATCATTGTGTGATTGTTACTCAAACATGAAAGCTTTAACTATTTCAGTGATTCAATAAAATTTAAAAAAATAATAAAATAAAATAAAATAAAAAGATTGAGCCTTGTGAACTTTCATATATGTATCTGTAAATATATATATGTGTGTGTTTATACACATATATATATTTCCCTCTATGATTGGTTGCCTACTATTTGAACTCCATCAAACGTGGTATGGTACTCTTAGCGTATGGGTAGGGTGTGTCTTATGTTGTGTCGTGCAGCCATGTGGCCCAGGAATAGGTTTACTCATGGGTAGGGTCAGTTTGAGCGCATAAGGAGCGGCCTTGAGCATGGCGGCGGTTGGTTTCTGGAAGTTTTTCAGCTGCCAGGGCTGGGTCCCGTGGGGCAGGGAGGGCTCTCACCCGCCCCACTCTGGGGCGCCCCGTGTGAAACAGCCTGACACGGGATCGAGTCCGGTGGTTCACTACTGTGTACATGGCTATAGCAAGCCTCATGTTGTGCTCCCTCCTGAAAGAGGACATGTGATCTGGATGGTGGCTGGTTACGAGATTATCTGGCACCAGCCAGAGGTGGCTTGTGGGCATGACTGCTGGATCGCTGAAGATAGGGGGAAGCGGGCAGGGGACATGGTTGAATTTATCTCTGCGTGAGTTTGCTCAGCCACAAGAAGATGATCCTTATTGAAAATGTACATGTTTTTTCTAAGCCAGAAGAGGAGGCTGTACAGAAGGAAAAGATATCACAGAAGAAACTTTGAAGCAGCAAAAATATGGCCCTGGAATAAACTAGGCATAAAAAAAATACCAATATAAGAAAAGAACAAAAAAAGAAATCACTTGTGGTTATTTCCAGTCTGTGCCAGTTGTGTAGCTGTGTATAATGAAACACAATCAATGTACAGTTATTTTAGGAAACTCAGATAAAGATTCAATAGAAATAAATTGCTTTTTTTAAATGTCCTTTGTGGCATAAAACAAACAAAAGAAAACCTATCTCCTAGACAGTTTGATAACTATGGTGGTTGCCATGGAGCAGGAGATGGGAGGAGTAAGGAACAGGGTCTTTTTGGGGGTGCAGTGGTCTGGAACTGTGGTGACATGTCACACATAGAGAGGCATGACGCTAAATCTCTGAAAGCCCTTCATATTGTCAGCCAGAGATGTGTCGATAATGCAACATGCTGTTCAATTAGAGAGGGTCATGACAGCAGAAATGACCATGCTAGAGAAGGAAGAAAGAGCCACAGAATTGTAGAGAAACAGTGGTTTCCCTTTTAAGGGTGCCAAGGTGGAAATTATGGATGATTTCATGCATTACAGGGGTTCTTTATGTGTGCAGTGAGCATGCATATGTACATTCTCATAACCCCACAAGATAGGATTATTCCCATTTTATTGATCATTGCAAAGAAAGTAAGGTCAAAATGGTTAAAGTAATCCCTGGGGTTTTGCAGTAAGTAACTGGCTGGTAGTAAATTTGCCTCTCCCTCTCTTTGCCCTTAGCTGCTGCCTGCTTATTCCAGGCACACTGGAAAGGTGGGCACTTTCCTGGGACAGCCACTTCTGGGGGGGTCCATTGGCTAAAGCAGATACCATCTCACTTTGCTGGAATGAACCCTGAGCAGATTCATATGGTCTTTTGACCTCCCTAACTTGGAAACTTCTGGAAAAATGACCTCTAGTCCATGTCTTTCTAGACTTCCTTTCACACTAACAGACATCCACTGCTTCTTAGTAGACTATGGCATTACATGAAAAATTAACAGAATCCGTGCTGGACAGATAGTACCGGAGATAAGGCATTTATCTTGCATGTAGCTGATCCCAGTTTGAATCCTGGCATCTCATGATCTCTCGGGCAACAGACGTGACAACAGCTCTTAATCACCACTGGCTATGACCCAAATCAGCTCCCCTCACCTCTCACCCCAGCGAAAAAGGAAGAATCAACTTTGTCTTCTTGTAAAGACCTAGCAAAGACGATCCGGTCGAGTTTCTGGGCAGGAATACTCACTGCTTTGCTAATGATCACTCGGGCTGCAGCTCAGAGGAGATGCTCTCACACAGACCATGGCTTTTCAGAGAGTCCAGATGTGGCACCCTGACAGCACCAGGCATCAAATGTGGACAGAGAATTTCCCATCAGGAAGGCTACATTTCCAAAGCCTGCATTTTAGTCTGAATACCAAAGGAAGCTCTACCTAGACTAGCCTAGTTTCATTGGGGATGACTAGGTTTCTTTGTCTTCCCTTTCCTGTGGAACCCCTTCACGGAGGTGTCTGGGGAGCAGAACTCACCACCAGTACCGGTTCACTAAGCGGTGCCTGCAATCAGGACCTATCAATACACTAATGTGGGAAGGGATGCGTGCTGCTCTGACAAGGCAGTGCTCGCCCCTCGGAATGGGAAATTGATCCGCTTGCTCTGTGCTGACCAGCATCCCAAGTAGCCTTCCTTATTTCCACCGAGGTTTCCTTTGCCGGTTTTAAAAGGAAATCTCAGTTGGCAGTTTGACCCGTGTTTGACGTTCAGTGTCACAGTGGTAGCCTGGGCCATGTTCTTTCATATTTATTGAGGTGCCTCTGTGGTTTCTCCCTGAGCAAGACACTGCACACACAGAAAACTCCATCTTAATCCTATAATGGGTAGGAGAAACAGGCATGTAGAGCATGCTGGGGTGGAAATGGAGGCATCCAGTGGGTGGACCGTTTTTCCCGCTCCAGGTGCGGTTTCGAGGTATTCACGGGCACTCATTGGAGGTGACGTCAGGGCTGAGTTGGGGAGGATCAGTCAGGATGAGCCAAGGCAGCTGGCAAAAGCAGAATGGCCAAATAAGCAATGGTGGGCTGGAGAAAGAGCTCAAAGGGCTGAGGGCATGCTGAGAAAAGGCTGAGCTTGATCCCAGCACTTTATAATCTCCTGAGCACCACCAGGAGTGGTCCCTGGGCAATAAATCTGGAGTAGTTCCTGAGCACTGCCAGAGAGGGCCTCCAAACCTCCACTCCCAAGGGAATATAAATAGGAAAAAATATTCCACAAAATGGTGCCTGAGAAGAATGTCGGGGAGTTTTTTCCAGGGTATTAAGAAAGAAGCAGGGAAGATCCGTCTGAAGCTGGAGACAATTCCAGTCAGTGGGGGCCTGTTGGTCTTGCCAAGAAGCCGGGGATGGACCCTGGAAAGAGTCTCAGAGTCTCTAGCCCTACCTGTTATTTCACAGCATGGAATTCAGCCACAAGTAGGAGGCAAGGGACTTGGATGATTTATCCAAGTAATAATGAGTCATATTTTAGGAGTTTTATATGTATTTTCCTGGGGCTTACGTTGATAGGCAAAGTCTGCTCTTCAGTTTTAATTATGCAAACCCAGGAGGCAAGAATTAGTCTTTTTATTTCAATGTGGAGTCCAAAGCATGTGCGCTGGTTCCACACCAGCAATTCGTGCTGGAGCACTGCAGGGGTGAGCAGTGGGGGCTGACAAGAGGCCCCTTACTGTCCCCTTATGGAAATAGAAATAAAACCACCCTGGCTCTCTCTTCTCCCAGAATTCTTTGCAGTTTTATGTCCCTTCTGGTTTTACTGATTTTCATACCAACCTCTGGTACTAAAGCCACAGGCTCAGAGACTCGTGCTGTCCATTTGTCAAGTGTTTGGGGCCACACCTGGCGGTGCTCAGGGATTACTTCTGGCTCTGTACTCAGGGGTCACTCTCGGAGGGGCTCAGGATACCATAGGCAATGCCAGATATTGAACCTGAGTTAGCTTCATGCAAAATAAATGCCTTATATCTGAGGCACTGTCTCCCCAGCCCCTTCAATAAGGTTTTTTGGTTTATTATTTATTTGAGGGGGACATACCGAGAAGTACTAAGTGGCTACTCCTGACTCAGTGCTTAGAGTTTGGTTCTTGGCAGTGCTCAGGAGACCACACATACTAGGGATCAAAGCATGTACTTAAACCATTTGAACTGGCTCCCTCACACAGATGTTTTTTTTTTTAAAGGAAATATGCTAGGGGGCTGGAGAGATAGAGGTATTAAGGTGCTTGTCTGGCACATGGCTGACCCTGGTTTGATCCCTGATACCCCATAATTCACCCCCTCCCCCATACTTCCAAGATTGGTCCCTGAGCACAGAGCCTGGGGTAAACCTTGAGCAAAGCTGGACATGGCAAAAAAAAAAAACACATTTTTTTTTTTATAAAAACAAACAAACATGTAACTACTTTGGCGAGAGTTTAGAAGTAAAACCATGCAAAGTCTTGGAGCATGTGATTCCAAGAAATGTATATGTGAAAAACTGCTCAGGACCTGATCTCACTAGGTGACGGACGCCAAAGAGAGGCCTGTGCCAAGCCTGCTGGTAAAAGAGTCTTCTTTTCTGGGAACCCCAATCCCTTTCTCTTTTGCATGCAAACATAAAGTTTGGGCAAGGCTATTGGAGGATGCTGTGGCATGGAAATACTTTCTAGCTCAGCAAACATTTGTATTGGAGCAGCTGCCTGTGAGGCGGCTGGGGATTTAGACAGTTGGTAGATGAAATACGAAAGGACAGCTCAATCCGGATTATTCCTCAACTGATTCTGATGGCCCTACTGGAAGAGTCAGGTCTGGCTTCCCCCATGAAGATTTGGAGTAGCCAAGAAGCAAAAGAAGCAGGGCGAAGGCTCTGCTGGCAGCCCCACATTGGAGGCATTATCCGAACCTCACCAGATGGCCAGGGCTGGTGTAGCAAGAAATGTCCACCTCTTCGGGGTTGGTGAGACTCTGGCAGGAAAGTGCTAATGCTTCCCTTCACAATGCTCAACTTGTTTTAGGGGCAGAGAGCATGGGGAGACCCCCCCCCCAGGTGGCAGAGGACCTGCTAAGAACGTGCAAAACAAATGCTACCTGCAAAGCCAGGCATGGGTGTCACTAAGTGAAAGAGCATTTTCCACTGGGTTATTCTGAAACAGAGTGAAGCAGGCATCAGAGTGCCTGCAGGGCTTTCAGCTCCTCGCTGGGAAACGGGCTCAGATGGTGGAGGCTTCCCCTTCAAAGCTGCCTCTGTGTGGGCAAAGTCCCTTCTCACAGCTGGAGGGGATTCCAGACACCCTGCTCTGTGCGGCAGAAAGCCCCCCTTCTGCTGCGTGAACACCGTCACTTCCTATAGCCAGATAAATGCCAACTCCCCCAGCCCAGCCAACGAAGATGGGCTGGCTGCACATTTCATCTTGAGGCTTGTCACACTCAGCGACTCCAGCTCGCGTCATGAATTATGCATCCGTGGGCCTGCCGGGCATTTCTCCTTGTCGTCCCTTTCTCGAGTGCTTGTAATATACAAGGCCCTATAAAAACATAGGCTTGGTGCAATCCCGCATGACAGCCAGGCTGAGCCGGCAGCCGGATGTGTTCCCTTGGAAGTGTGGGGTTGAAGGAGGCCAGGAGGGGAAGAAGCTATCTAGGGGAGAAAGGTTGTCTTGCTGGGATGGATTTGTGCTAAAGACCAAACTTCGAGGGGATTCTCCAGAGACCCCTGAAACAGAGCCTCAGGACAGAGTACTTGTCACCAAAGGCATCTATGGTTCTACAGCTGGCTTGGGGTGACAGCAGCCTCGCAAATGCAAGGACGGCTTTCTTGGCTTTCTTCCTGCTCTGTTTCCTTATCCAGTGCCTTTAAATCACAGCAAGGAAAGTCATCATCATTTTTTCGCCCAAGCCACTCGCTAAAAAGTGACGATGCTGCTTCCAGAACAAATCCAGAGTCCTTAGCAGGACAGGATGCTTTGATACAGTCCACTGAGACATACCAGCCCCGCAGCCTCATTAAGAACTCTGTCTTAGGTAGGACTCCAACATCTATCATTCATCTCATAGGCTGCCGTTTATCTTTTGTACAATAACTCTCCCCCATGAGGGTTGTACACCCTAATTTCCAGGGATACGGGGCTTTCTGGCTATTATGCCTCATTTCTGACCATTCTAATTCTTCTTAATTCTACAGAGTCATTTGCTAGGTGAGGCCTTTTAGAAAACAAATGCATGTTTTAATTGCCAGTGTTGAATTTACATTCATATCTCAGGTGTATCGCGCTAATGATGTGACAGTTAAAGGCAAGCATATCATTTTTTAGTCATGCTTAGGAAGTGCTCTGATGACAGAACAAGCACTGACTTAGATGTTGAACTGAATATTAAAGTTTTTGGAGATTTGGGGAGGTTTGACAATTAATGGACAGAGCTATATTTTTACTTTTTAGATTGGGGGAAAATCATCTGATTTTGCACTTTGCAACTAGGTGTTTTAGAACTATGTGACTATGCGACATCAGGCATGCTTAGTGTGTCATAATACATGAGTGGAACAAAATACAGGCAGTATATATAAGATTTATGCTATGATCTAATACATGTGTTTGTATACACAGATGTAACATTTTAAATATGTGTAGGCATACATATACGATCTGTAAATATTTACATATGTATTTATACATATGACATATTTATAGTTTGTGGGTACATATTTATACAGACTATTTACTTCTATAGTGTATATATATATGTATGCACATAAATCTATTCTGCCAGAGATCATTCAGTGCATTTATGAAAGAATAAATGAGTATTGATAGAGGTTAACTCTGGGTTTATGAGGTTTTGCTGTCTTCATCCGTAAGCAAGTTTGTTTATTTTTCCTTATTCTCTGCAGAGTCCACCGTGAAATGAGTCAGATGGAGACAGAGCACTTGATCCAGCCCATCTGAATAAGTAGTTAAGCATGTCACAGTTTATTTGAGATCTGTCTGTTCCCTTATTTAGCACCTCGCATCCATTTTAGCCTTCTGAATGCTGTTAGGGATTGGGGTGGGAGGTGGGGAGCTGAGGTAGACCCAGTGGTGCTTGGGGACCATTCCCAGCTCTGTGGTGTGTGTGGGGGTGAGATGGGGGAGGGGGCGCCACTCCTAGTGGTGCTGGGCAACCATGAGGGACATTGTGATGCTGCATGCAAGGCCTTAATCCCTTTTCTATTTCTCTGGCTCCTGAGCGTTATTTGTAAAGTGAAAGAAGATGTGTTTCTGCTTACTTACTAGGTACTAGGCCTTGATTTTGATTTTGGTGTCCAAAAGCCCCAGATTGATTTGAGATGTGGGGATGAATGTGTCTCACCTCTCTTAAGGAACAATGAATGAGCCTTAAACTGTTTGACCTTCGGACCACTTGACCCAAAAGAATGATCTGCCTTCTTCTTAGTTACTTCCTATTTCGCACTCCCAAAAATACAAACCCCAGAAGAAAATCACATAGAAAAACTCCTTGACATTGGATTCAGAGATAATAGCTTACATCTGACCCAAAACACAGACAACCAAGCAGAAATAAACAAACAGGACCATATTAAGCTGAAAAGTTTCTGCACTGTAGAAAGAAAGCATTGACAAAAAGAAAAGGCGCTCTGTGAACGGGAGGAAATGTTACCTACCATAAGAAGTTAATATGTTAAGCTCTAAAAGAGGGCTGGGATATAGCTCAGTGGTGGAGCACTTGCCTTGCATGTGTGAGCAAGGCCTTGTGTCTTCAACCCCAGCACAGTCAAAAAATCAGTTTAAACAAATATATAAAGAACTAATAAAATTCATATGTAGACAGGCAATTAATCTGATTTATTTTTTATTTGTTTTAATTTCATCTTCAGTTATTGGAGCGGGGTGGGGGGCAGGAAGGGAGGGCAGAGATTTGAGCCACCCTGGTTGTGCTCAGGGCTCACTCCTGGCTCTGCACTCAGGAATCACTCCTGGCTGAATCCAGGGTATTAAGTGCCAGGGATTAAACCCAGATCTCTTGCATGCAAGGCAAGTGCTGTATCAGCTATACTATTTCTCCAGCACCTATTTAGTTTTATATATACATATATACATATATGTGTAGCACTGTCACACTGTAGCACTGTCATCATATTGTTCATCAATTTGCTCGAGCAGGTACCAGTAACATCTCCATTGTGAGGCACGTTGTTACTGTTTTTGGCATATGAAATACGCTATGGGTAGCTTGCCAGGCTCTGCCGTGCAGGCAGGATACTCTCCGTACTTGCCGGGCTCTCTGAGAGGGACGGAGGAATCAAACCTGGGTCAGTGGCGTGCAAAGCAAATGCCCTATCCACTGTGCTATCGCTCTAGTCCTATATATACACATATATGTGTATGTATTTTATTTGGGGGAGGGTGGGGAAGTCACATCAACCATGCTTGAGATCACTCCTATTGGTGGTTGGTGCGTGGTCAAACATAGGCAGTGCTGGAGGTTGAACTGTGGACAGCTATGTGCAAGGCAAGTGCCTAACTCTGTACTTGATCTCCAGCCCCAAAAGTAATCTGATTTTAAAATGAGTAGAGCACCAAGCTGACTTGCCTCAAAGCAGACAAACAAAATGTACAGATCTATGAGAGATGCTCAGTATCACTCCTCATTGGGGATATGCAAATCAGAGCCACCCTGAGACCCTCACACACACACCTGTGGATGGGGCTGTTATCCAACGGTGGAGAGAGCAGGCTCTGGAAAGGGTGTGGAGGACAGGGGGCCCAGTGCATTGTGGGTGGGAATATAAATTAGCACAGCCACTAGAGAAAACAATAGAAGAGCTTCAGATTAAAAATAGAACTATCACACAGTTGAGCAGGCCCACTTCTGGTTCTATAGCCAACGAAAATAAAATCATTCTCTCAAAAGGACAGAACTGCACTCACATATTCATTGCCATACGAGTCACGGGAATAGTATGTATGTAATATGTAACCACCACCTTGAAGTTCCATCAGCAGATAAATGGATGGAAGAAAATGGTACCACTTTACCACTTTACAATCACTGTCACTGTCATCCCATTGCTCATCGATTTGTTTGAGCAGTTACCAGTAACCTCTCCATTGTGAGACTTGTTGTTACTGTTTTTGGCATAGCGAATATGCCACCGGTAGTTTGCAAGGCTCTGCCATGCGGGCGGGATACTCTCGGTAGCTTGCCAGGCTCTCCGAGAGGGGCGGAGGAATCGAACCTGGGTCTGCCACGTGCAAGGCAAATGCCCTACCCACTGTACTATTGCTCCAGACCACCACTTTACAACAGAATATGTTATTGAATCTTTTTTTTAAAGGAGAAATTCTGCTATTTGTGATCATACAGATTAACCTGGGAAACATTGTGCTAAATAAAATAAGCCAGGCAGAGAAAGACAAACACACAAGGAATTATGTATATGTGGAATCTGGGGAGGTATATATGAGGGGAGGGAGCGAGTTGAACCTAGAGAAGCTGAGGGTGGCATGGTGGTTACCTGAGACTGGGGACAAAGGAGAGATGTGTATGGTCCAGAGTGCAAACTTTCAGATCCAAAATGACTGAGTTCCGGAAATCCAAGGTATGACATTGTGATTATGATTTAGTAATAACATTGAAATTTCACAAGAGAATAAATCTCAATGTTCTCAATACACACACATAAACACACACACACACACACACAAAGGTAATTCAGAGACGAAGGGTATGATTGTTAACTTGATTCTAATAATTATTTCACAATGTATACAGATAGCAAAACATCCCTAAATATATGCAATATTTATAACTCAGTAAAGCTGTAGGAAAAGCAGCTTGTGGGTGAAGGGGCCAGTCTTTCCTCCTGACAACGTAAATTATTCATTTCTCTCTACCCATCCCAGGAAGCCAGGACACCACATCATCCTAAACATCAGGATCGTGAACCACTGAATAACCCAGATGAGGAACCACCCTCTCTGAGGCCTTTCTACATGTAGATAGAACCCCTGGGATGAGGAGTGTTCTGACATTAGAGAGACGGACTCTTTTTGTTCTGCACGTGTTCAGTGAACTTGAACTTGGACACGCAAAGCCGACTCACAGCATGTGCTTGCCTGAACCTGGACCCTGGCCACTGCTGGCCTAAAGCTTAGATTTTCATTGCGTAAATCCCCTGTCGTATCGCCTGAACCTTGATGTTTCCTCTTTCCATCTCTTGGAGTGCTGGGAGAAGGGGTGCCCTGTGGGATTCCACTTCTATTTGCACATCGTGTCACCGGATTATTCAGGAGGGTGTTTAATTGTTAGGTCCTTTCTGGAGACACCCTGTTTTCTTAGGCATTTAGAGACAAGTCTAGAAGTCTATTCCCAGAGACAGACAAGCAAGGCGTTTACTTCTCCATTTAACATATTGAACTGTGCTAACCCGTCCAGGCTCTCGGCTCGGTTCTGATTCTGACGGTCCAACTGGTGAGCTGTACTGATGTGCTGAAGAGCCTGCCTCCTGCTGTGAGGGTGATGGTCTTCACTTAATGGATAAGATTTTAAATGTGACGTGCTGGCTAAACGTGAGTTTTAACTGGAGACCGTAGCGTCGCTTTAGCGCCAAGTGAAGAGATGGGCTATTAATCCTTCTGACATTCCCTTTGAATAGCGTCATATTTCAATCCACTTAAGCTCTTGGGCCATTGTTTTTTATCAGTCTCCCTCCAAAAGCCCGACCTCTGTGGTGCTGAAGCTGCAAAATTCTGTCCCCGTGCTGTGCCTTTAAGACATCACTGGGTTTCAACCTGCTAAATGACCCCTCCACCTCCCCAGCTCCCAGCTGCCTTGCCTTGAGCCCATCTGTCACTAACCAAGCTAGGGGTCACTGGGCCCCGTGCCCTTTAGCTGGAATGTTGAGAAAAGAAGGAACTTTCAAAAAGCAAAAAAAAAAAAAAATGATTGAGAAGGGGAGGGGATGAGGTGTGCCTGAAAATCCAGAATTCCAAGTGTGGCTAAATGCAAGCCCTTGCTCCTCTCTCTCAGCTTCTTGCCGAACGAGTTACTTGTTTATTCTGCCAACATTTGTGCTGCCAGCTTTTCCTGAGCATCTTCCAAGTGCACTGTGCTGGGTGCCACGGATACAGGAATCTACACAGTTCATCTGGAACACACGATTGGGGCCGGTATTCTTATTTACTGTTGTCTCAGGAGGAAATGGACATTGGCCAGAGGGAAGTTGCAAGCGTTGACAGTTCAGGGGTTGGGGGTCGGGGAAAGTATCTTTGATGGGGACACTTGAGCTGAAGGTTGAAAGAAATTTCCCCCCAATCTCTCTTCTTGGGGGCTCTCTTCTTGGGGCGTGTGTTCACAGTTTGCCAATTTCAAGCTTAGCTGGATGTCTGTCTTCTTACTGCTTAGATAAGGTTCTTGGAAACAAGGAGTATGCCTTGTACATCTTTTGAGCATTTCAAGCACAGTTTTATATTGCTTTATCTATCACTGAACATACAGATGAGTGGTCAATTCATCCCCATCACCACAATCACTGTATCACTGTCATGGTGTTGATCATCAATTTTCTGGAGTGGGCACCAGTAACATCTCCATTCGTCCTAGCCCTGAGATTTTAGCAGCCTCTCTTTACTCGTTCTTCCCAGTGGTGCTGCATTGGAAGCTCTTTCAGGGTAAGGGGAATGAGACCTACCATTGTTACTCTATTTGGCTATCAAATATGCCACAAAGAGCTCGCCAGGCTCTGCCTTGTGGGCAGGATGCTCTCAGTACCTTGCCAGGTTCTCTGAGAGGGAGAACTAGGATATAAAAGGTCGCTTCATGCACTTCTGGGAGCTTTGTTTTATAGTCTCTGGATCTTGGCTGTTGATGGGATTACATGTCACCAGGGGCAGTTTGTGGATGTGGCTGCCAAGCTACTGGAAAATGGGGGGTGAGGGGTCTGGGTGGACGAGTTTCCGTACAACACTGAAAGAGGCTTTGACTCAGGGCCGGAGCAATAGTACAGTGGGTAGGGGGTTTGCCTTGTACATGGCTGACCCCATTTCAATCCCCAGCATCTCATATAGTTCCCTGTACCTTCAGGAGTGATCCCTGAGTGCAGAGCCAGGAGTAAGCCCTGAGCACAGCCCGGTGTATCCCCAGCCTCCAAATAGAAGTTCTGAGTCAGCTACCAGGTGGTTTGCCGCTCCAGGTGGGTTCACTGATACAAAGTTCTCCATAGCAGGCTGCTTCATTATCCCTGCCCAGTGCTCTGGGGGTCTTCGGAGGAGACGATCCCAGTACTCTGAGAGGTTGGCTGGAAGGAGGCTACCCACAGGCCATCCTCCACTGCCGGGTTTAAGGAGATCCCATGAGGGGATCCCCTCATGGGATCTCCTTAAAGAAGCATCTCTTAGCTCTGGAATGGCACCTCTTTCCCTGAACACTGACCACTGCCACTTGTGCACTCAGCCCCATGAGCCCCATGATCTCGAGGCTTAGGGGTGCTGTAATACCCCCGACTTCTAGCGTATACAAACCTTGACTTAGATGAGAAGTAGGAGCCCAAGCATTTGTTTATGGATAACACTTGTTTGGCGAACACAGTAAAAAATTTTTATAAAAGATGTGTTAATACATTTATACATAATTCAGTCTTCCTTTAATTCTTTAAATTAATTTTACATGCTCAAGGTTTTTTTAATGGCCACCCACACTGGGCAGGAGGTGCTGGGAAGGAGGGGCTCCTGCCACAAGAACCGAACCTTCAGAAGGGTCTGAGGACCATATGCTCATCTCCTGCCTCCTCATTTCCATATTTTGACCCTTTGTTCTTTCTTCAAATGTGGGTGGGTCAACCCACATGGGTCCAGCCCTGTGTTTGTGAGAATCTGTGAAAGAATGAGGACACTGCAACGTACACATTTGCACATGGGGTAGGCACACAGCAGGTGCTCAGAGACCTGGAGAGGGAATTAGTGGGTCACCAGCTGCAGTGGGGGGTCAGTGAAAGGATACAGGTATTACAAGGTAGAGAAGAAAGCATAGGTTGGGAAGAAGATGAGAAACTTTGTGTAAGAGTTATATGAGAGAGAGAGAATGTGTGTGTGTTGTGTGTGTGAATGTGTGTATGTGTTTAAGTGTGTGTGAGTGGGTATGTGAATGAGTGTGTATGTGAGGATGTGTGTGAGAGTGTATGAGGATATGATGTGTGTATGTGGATGTGTGTGTGTGTGTGCATGAGAGAGAAAGAAGCAGCCAGGCCAGAGAAAGACGCAGTAGGCAAGGCTGGGCACAGTCTTTACACATGCTAGGAGAGGCTCGGGGGCAGCCATCACAAGGGAGGAGCTGCCCACTGCATCCTCATAGAGGTGATTTTGCCAAGGAGGCCTGGAGCGTCCACACAATTGATCATTGTAGGTATGTGGTCATGGTTCTAAGTCACCTGGAGGACTCGGTGGAACCCACAGAGTCTGTCTTCTGGAGATCCTGACTCAGCAGGCCTGGGACAACTGTGTCTCTACAAGCTCCCAGGTGAGGTTGAGACCACGAAGTTGATTGGAAGTGTCCTTTCTAACTGGCATGATGGAAGGAAACAGAGAGGTAGGGGATGGTGGATAGAAGTTGAGTCCACCCAGCTCCCTGGATGGAGTCCTTGAGCAAACAGTCTTAGGCCCAGGTGAGAATTGGAAACCTGTCTCAAGTGCTGGGGGAGAAGGCAGTTGAGACAGAGAAGGGACCACTATGACCAAGAGAGCTGTGAATGATCACTCTGGGCAAGAACTGCATGCTGAAAGTAGGTAATGGAACGGACAGCATAACCTCTCAGTATCTGTATTGCAAACCATTCCCAAAAGGAGGAGAGAGAGAAAGAGAGAGAGAGAGAGAGAGAGAGAGAGAGAGATAATGCCATAAAAACAGGCTGGGGGAGAAGATGGGGGGTGGCAGGAGGGAAATGGAACACTGGTGGTGGAAAATGTACACTGGTGGAGGGGTGGGTGTTGGAACACTGGTGTGACTGAAACCCGACCATGAGAATTCCCAGGATCCACAAACCTCCACAGTTGGGAAGGAAAAGCCTGAAAGAGTGAAAGCATGTGTGTGTTGGTGATGGGAATGTTAAAGAATCCATCACCTCCTTTTCATAACTGCAACTTGGCTGTCTCCGGAAGCACAGTCCATTTCCCTTCCTATTTCAATCCATTCTTGCTCCCTTTGAGATTAATCTCAGGCATTGATGGCTTTTGTTAGGGAGTCTATTTTCCCTCATCTTTGCATTCACCTCTCATGGCTTCCCAATCATTTCAGCTCCCTGAAAGAGTGTCGGTGTGAAAGGTCCAGACATGAAACTCCTTGTCTTAGGGAGCCCCACTCAGAAATGGGGGTTGCTGGGTTCACCCAGCCTGCTGGCTGTCACACTGGGCCCTTCCTACACCTTCTGTGCTACTCACAAAACAACCTGCTCATCAAGCTGCTCTTCAGAGCAGACAGTCCTGGAAAGAAGTAGAAAGTGAGGGGCCAATGGGGAAGAATTGTCAGAAAAGCCCAACCCCCTTCTCTGGGTGAGGCAACACCACTGAAACTTGGAGTAAGGCCTTGAGGTTGGCTTTGCTTCTCTGGGACCCCCTGATGTTGCCTTTGGAGGCCAATTCAGTTCTCCCTGGCCATCGCTTCTGACCCGTCTGCACAGCCTGAATGTCAGGTTGCAAGAAAGGCGCATTTCGTGCACACATTTTACAATTTTTCTTGCAGCACATACAGCTTCCCTTTCTGCTCCAGGCCCCCTTGGCCAAGAGATAGAAAGGCTCCATCCATTGGCTCAGCTGGGGCCAGGGGTGCACCTCATGTGCCCAGGGCAGGGGTGGAGGGGGGGCATCTGCTCCTGATGTCATCTGTGCACCCAGACATCTGCCGAGA